>NW_008650887.1:839-10872 GCF_000695815.1 Acanthisitta chloris
GCTCAAGGACTTCTGAGACACAGGTGAGTTCCTCACCAGGGGATTTCACACCACACATGTATAGAGGAAAGTGCTTAACTGCAGAAATACTGAGTATAATTATTTCAACAGCCTAGACCCTTTTTGGTGTTGTTTTTACTGTATAGAACAGCAGAATAATTTAGGTCTCCTGTAGCTAACATGATGAAACCCCTTCCCTCCTCAAACTGGGCTAATTTCAAAGGTCAGCTCTGGTTGTTCACAATCAAGTTTTTACTATTTCCAAGATGGAGATTCCACAACATCACTTGGTCCCTGCCCCAGTGCTCAACTGCATTGCAAAGAACTTTTGCCTTGTCTCTAATCAGAATCCCCTCTGCCCTCCCTTACCTCTATTGCTTGCCATTTTGTTTTGCACCATCTTTTCTGCAATCACCCACCTTGTAGCACTCAGACCCCTCTCCCCTCCTTAGCCTTCTTGTTGTAAAACCCACCAGAACATCTTTTAAGCATATTGTTTTACTTGACATGCTTCAGTGCTTCAGCTACTAATCACCTTGTTAGAGCTCCACTTGGACTCGCTTCAGCACGTAACAGATTCATTCTCACAAGTGCCAAAACAGAGGTGACAATCCATTCCCTCTGACATTCAAAAGACATGTAGGTAGCACTCAGAGTGCTGAAGCTCAGGCTGTATAGCATTCAGTTCCCTCACTGACTCATGTTCAGCTTGTCCAAAAGCAAAGTTGCTTTCTTTCCACCCAGCTTGTTCCATGACACGGGATGATGCCTTTCTCCCAGGTGTAGGGCTCTGCATTTATCTTTGATGCACCTAATGAGGTTCCTGTCAGCCCATTTTTCTAGCCTGTTGAGCTCTCTCAAGGACAGCTCTGCCCCTGCTGTACCAATCACCTCCCTCCTCCCAGTCTGTTGTTATCCATGAATCTGCAGCCCAGTCCAACATCCAGGATGGTAACGAAGCCCTTCAGCATTATCTGGCCCAGTGTTAACCCCTGAGGCATTTTACTAGTAACAACCAACCAGACTTCAAGCAGCCCACCTCAGCCTCCTGAGCCCAGCTGTCAAGCTGATTTTCCACCCACCTCATAGTTCTCACCTTGAATCCAGCTCTCTCCACCTTATCCTATGAACACAAAAGCAGATGGTGTCAAAAGCCTTGCGAAGGTCAAAGTAGACAACATTCTCTGTTCAGGACCTGAAGGCATCATTTCATCACAGAAAGCAAGCAGGGTGGTCAGATGCAGTTAAACCCAAGTTGTTTCCAGGAGACTTTGTTCTATAATCTGCCTGGGCTGAGCAGTCTGCAGCTCCCTGGGTCTTTCTTTAAAGTGAGCACTGCATTTGCCTTTTCCAGCCTTTAGAACCCCTGTACCCTGCTCGTGATCTTTCAAGTAGCCTTGTAATGGTCTCAGCCTGCACCCTTGGATCAGGCCCAGCTTTTCCCAAAGACTGCTATAGATCCAGGGTGATCAGCCCTTAACTCAGACTTCTTATGTGGACAGCATCTCACTGCCCCCACAGTGCCCAAAGCTCTAAGCAGAGACCTCCCCAGTTAGAGCCTGAAGCAAAGGCAGCAATGAGTGTACCTCAGCCATTCCCTGTCCCCTGGCACTAGGTTACCCACCCCACACAGTGGGGCCCTCATTTTACTTACCCTTCCTCCCATGTTAACGAACTCAAAGTGTCCTTAACAGCCCTCACAATTCCAAAACCAGCTGAGCTCTGGCTTTTCTAGTTCTGCTTCAGCATGCCTAGGCAGAGTTTCTGTTTTCCTCCAGGGCAGCCCACTCCTACTTCCACAGTCTGTGTACTTGCCTTTTGCATCTGACTTGCGTCAGGAGCTGCCCATTCAGCCGTGCTGGTCTTCTCCCACATCTTCTCAACTCCCTGCACATCATGATGGACAGTTCCTGTGCTTCAGCTAGCTCCCCATGGCCCTTCAGTGCAGTCTTCTCTGGGATTCTGCCAACAAAATGTCTGCAGGAGAAAAAGTCTGCTCTCCTAAATTCCAGGGTTGCAATTCAACTATTTATCTTCCTCACTTCCCTCAGAATCTTAAGCTTTGGTATCTTGTAGTCAGTGCTGCCAAGGCTGCCACCAGTGTCAGTGTTCCCAGCAGCCCTTCCTTATGTGTGAGCAGCATGTCTAGCATAGCCCCACTCAGCTTGACAATTTCTGTCAAGAAATTGTCCTTGATGTACTACAGAAGTAGCTGGATCACTTGTGCCTCCACCATGCTGCCATCCCAGTCCCCTCCACCAGAACAGGAGCCTGCAGCCGTCAGGATAAGCTGTGAATGTTGGCTTTTTGGGTTTTTTCTTCAATCAGCTGCAACATAGAGACTGAACCTGCCATCAGAAATCGTGTACTGGGAAAAAAAAAGGTGATCAGGAATTAGCAAAATACTTTGAGTTCAGGAGAAGTAAAAACAGGTCACAAGAAGGCTGGTTTAGTATCAGGAGACTTGGCTGTCTTACAAGAACTATCCACCTCTCAAGCTGGCTGCAAACCCAAGAAACTAAAACTACAGTGAGACTCCTCCTCAAGGTGAAGGGAAAAAATAAATTTCTTAAGCAGGACCCTGTATTCTTTGAGTATACTATATATATGATATTTAGTTTATTTGTCTGTTTAAGTGTGGCTCTGAGCCCATAGCTCCTAAGACCACAGCTGCTTTTGTTCTAGCAGTGTCTGTAGAATGAGTTCACACTGCACAGGGTGGTGGAGATAAGAGATCCATCTCCATTGCCCTGGTGTCTCTTGACAGTTCAAAAAGAGACCTTTGGAGCAACAAAAAGGCTGAGCATGCAGTTAGGAAGCAGAACTAAGTGTGGATTATGCACCTCCAAAGACTCACGTTACTGATGAGTAACCTCTGTCTTTTCCAGCGCTTGATTGTAAGTCCACACATCTATTGAACAGTCATCACTGCAGTCAGAACTTTGTACAGGCAGAACCACCAGGAAGAGGCCTTGGAACACTCTCTAATGCCAGCACTGCTCTACCAAATCCAGCACTTCCAGAGGCATCGGCATTGGTGAAGGTGAGTGTCAATGGAGGTGGTTTCCCACAGGTATCAAGAGTAGACATGCTCTTCACAAAAGCTGCAATATTGCAAGTGCTAGAATAGAGAATGTTCTGATTTCTGGGGAGAATAGATTTAGAGAACAATGCCATCTAGTCTGCTACAGTTAGCCATCCTTAGTGCAAAGATGGTTCCTCAAAAGAAAAGACTCTTGGAGAACATGCTAAGGGCTTGAGTCTATGAATGTGAAAGACTCAGAGGAGACAGTAGTTTCTCTGCCTCATCCTATGCTCTTAGAAACTAAGCAGGTAAATTGATTCAAAGGAAACTCTGAGGTATATCTCAGGGAGAGCTTTGGAACAAAACCCCAGTGAAATCTCTATCTAGGAAAGACATAGTAGAGTGATAAAGGCCAATGATCAGGTCTCAGATGTCACCAGCTCTGAGTGGGAATTACAGCTACCAAAACAACCTGGCTAGTGAATAACATACACACCAAGCAATGAAGAGGGTTTGGTGTTAGGAAAATACCCTAAGAAGGCCCAATAAAGAGTCTGTTAGTATTGCAGGAGCAAACATGCACTCAGCTCGTTCTAGGTTAAAGAGCCCAAATGGAGCATTTCCCTTTAAATATTTGGGTTCCCCCCTTTCCTTTGGAAGCAATCCACGCTCAGGGTGTGAAGCTGCAGGCCATGGAAGCACTCTGCAAAATAACACAAGTGAAAACCAACTTTCTGCACCTCCTTGGTATCTCCTTGATAACAAAGCATCAAGCACAGTCTGTTGGTGTTACTGTTCCAGCTATGTGATCCAAACACAGATCCTAAAGAGAATTAACAAGGAAGGAGTAACTCAAGGCAAGATTATCAAAACAACAACAAAACACCCTCAAACACCCGAAAGAACACACACAACCCTCCCCCCACAACTACTTATGGGACAAAATACAAAAAACTAAGGAAAAAGGAAGGCAAATAATTGCAATTTAAGAGTGGAGCTGGTCAGGAAGGAAAGTTTCTTGTGTAGGCTGTTGAGAGCATCTTCAGAACTAAAGTAAGAGGCCTATAAATGCTGCACCTGTGGTGGGAAAGGCAAAGAGGTTGAGCCTGTGTAGTAATTCCCAGTGACCTGTCTGCTCACCTGTGACTCAGCTCTCCAAAGCTCCAAATCCGCCACTGGGAAGGGATGATGGTTTCTCTTCTGCAGTGATGCTTACTCCGTTACCATTCCCTCAGCAGGCTGGGAGTGAGCTGACACAGACAGCACTCCCAGGGCTGCAATGCTGCTCATCAGGCCTTTCACTGTACTTACCCCAACAGGCCTTCGCACCTGTAGCATTCTGGAAATGTACACTGCTCATGCTAGACAACTTTTCTGAAAAGCTACTCTTGTGATGTCACATCAACCATGTTAGCAACTGCTCCAAGTTAATCCAAGCCAGATTCAATTTCAGAGCTGAATCTGTCAGGTTTGGGAAACCTGCAGAGGGAGCAGCTGAATGCTGTGCACCATCTCAAATCCCTACTCGAGTCCTTACCCTCAAATCAAGTTCTCCCGGATCCTGATTGTTATTGCTGGCAAACTTCTCTCTTCTGTAGGGAGAGCAGATCACAGATTAGAGCTGAGTATTTCTGGGACAGCCATAAACAACAAAACCTCCCCCACAAAAGCATCCATCCCATGTCATTGGTGGTGCAGGACAAAATGAGAACATGAACAGTCTGCCATGGATTCTCGCAGGGCAAACAGGGACCTGCTGCTGAATGATCAGCTTTAGCTTTCTTCTCCTTAGGAAATATCTTTCAAAAGAGATCACAGAACCATCAAGGTTGGAGGAGACCTCTAAGAGCATCAAGTCCAACCATTAACCTGTCACTCTGCTGGAATTCCTAAACCAGATCTACCAGTGCCAGATCCAGATGCCTCTTAAACACTTACAAGGATGATTCTACCCCCCCACCCCCTCCCAGTGCCTGAACACCCCAACAGGGAAAACATTTTTCCCAACATCTAACCTGACTCTCTCTTGTCTCAGCTTATGACCATTCCCTCTAGTCCTCTCCCTGCAGCCATGGCAAGAGAGACCAGATCTGCACTTGTTTTGAGCAGCCGCTTTCAAGAAGTACTCAAGGAGCAAAACAGCATAAAAATTTGCATGAAATAAACATTCTTGTGCTCTGAAGTCTGAATCTGTTGTATGACTCTCCTCCAAATATTTCTGGAATCAGTATTTGGCATTTCTTCCAATTGTGAATCCTGACAGATTTGGAAGAATAAAACAGATACTGGTTGCACACAGTAATGACTTTCCTCTAAAATAAATAGTTCCGTGGTAAAAACAGAAGCACAAAAAACGAGAGTGCAATGAATAAAAAAGTTACAGTGTGATCTGCTTCCCTCTGAAACTGGTGGTATTTAGAGCATGTTAGAGGATATGAGCAAGACAGCAAAATACTTGGTACCTAACCAAAAAAAGGAGGGGAAAGCCAACCCCAACAAAGCAAACAGCCTATAGATCTTTCCGACAAACCTGCAAGAGCTAAAAAACTACTGATTCATATCTGGGAGATGAATTCAGTGGTCTGTGACCTCTGCTGGCCATGGGCAATGATGGAAAGCAAATGGCAGCAGATTCCATTTTCTTGGCTGCAGCTTTGCCTTCTAATGGCTGCTAGAAACAGCAAAGCATTCTGCAAACAGTGTCACTCTTCAGCCACACACAGGCACCACTCGGAGCAGAGGAAACTTCAGCATCTACTCTTACTTCGTGATGTTCATTTTTTCTGTACTGGAAAAAGTAAACTCAAGATTAAAAAGAAAAAAAATCTTTCAAAATATAAGCAGCTCAGAGCAAGGCTCAAATTGGACAGCAAAGAGGAAGTTCAGGAGCAGGTTTTGTGACAGGGATCAGGAGGTGTAAGACATTACACAAAAAGCTGTTTACCTCGAACATAACATTTCCCTCCTTCAGCTCCTCTTCCCTGGAACACTGCACAGCTTCCCATCCCCTCTGCCAGTTCGGAGTGTGTACACACAAAAATGCAGCCTGCAGTCCAAACTGCTTGCTTTAAAAAAAAATCATACCGTAATTGTGAGCATCTTCCCTGCAGTATCTCCGAGACAGTTTCCAGATCCTTCATAAAAGGAGCATAAAAATGTACATCTTCCCCAGACTTGCAGAAGAGGGTGAAAAAAGCTGCAATCCTCTCTGCAGAGCTGTCGAGCCAATGAACAATTTAAGTCTCATTTGATCTGTAATTGGAACAGGCTTTACACAGAACAAGAATCTTAACGCCTAGATAAGAGCTGCATTTTTAGTATTAGCAACGATAAGAAGGCTGGTTATAAATTTGTGCTGCCCATTGAAGTGAGAATTCCTAAATCTAGCAGCTGTAGCAGAGTTAATTCTTACGCTGATAAGGAATGAGAAAATGCATTCAGCTAAGCAAAGGAATTTAAAAGTGATTTATCAGTGCAAAGAACCTCAGTAGCTGATCGTTACACGTGTCCTCACATGTAAATACAGAAATATTTTAGACACGAGTGCCAGAACTAATCCCAGAGCAATTCAGCCCTGCACAGAACACTGGGCAGATCTGAGCCACCCATGGCACTCTCAGTGCTGGGGATCTGCAGTTTCAGCCTCTGGGAAGAGCAAGGGCAAGTCTGGCAACACACCCTGTTTCTGCTTTTCGAAAGCAAATGACGACAAACCCCATTCTGTTTCTTACAAACATATAAATTATTTTATTTACAAAGCCATGTTACAAAAAAAAATAATAATAAAGCAAAAAAACCAAAAAATACAATCGCTCACTAGAGAATATCTCCAGGCCCGGTGTTGAACCATGGCAGTATCAATCAGATACAGGTTTGTTCTGGTTTTCCTTTTTTAAACTGTAAGCCATAGAATTTACTATTTACACCTACTTTAGACATTTATTCTGCTTACAATTATCACAAGCATGGAATGGATTCTATTTGATACTGCTAATACATAAAGGTGCAGGACAAAGAATGAAAATACTTAGTGTTACAAAATATGGATTGTAGAAAAGAAATTGGCTGTACAAGTATGGCATTTTTTTTTTCTCTTAGAATGACTGGACATGCTTTCTTCAAAAGTCTTCTGGAAAAGGTTCTAAAATCTGTAGTAGGAAAGCACAATATAGCAGGTGCAAATTCATTTCTGTGCAACAACAGTTATTTAATATATCCCATGACTGACCAGCTATGCAAAACCCACAGAGTTTTGTTAAAGTGCCATGGGTCAACAGCATAACAAAATATAAGGTGTAAATAGAAAAATTTCTTTTTTTCTTCTTTTTTTTTAAAACAATAGTTCACTGAGAATCAGCAATAATAGAATATGCTGTATAAACTATTCTCTACAAAGGTCGATCAGAACTATGTACAATTGTTACATCGATACAAAAGAAGGCATACAAGTTATCCAAGTCGCTTTTTATGGCTGACAGGCCTATGCATTGCGGGTGTGAACAACCAAAGCTTCTGAGCCTCTATTGCTGGAAACAAATCACAAGAGTTTTCAGGCAAATGGGGAAGAAAAAAGAACTACTGAGTGAATGCTACACTAAGAATATGCATTATAGGCTGGTCCAGTTTGTATCCATTCGTGTGGGTTTGGTTTCTTTTCCCAAATTCTTACTTCCGTTTCAGGCGAAAATTTTTGACACGTTTTAATTAAGTGCTGATTCTTTGAGGATGAAAGAACACCATGGGATTTCACTCCTGAAATGCTGTCAGGTGTAAGCCAGTTGAAAACAAGGTTTAAGCAGCATTCAAAGGACAGGCTCTGTAATTCAGCTTTCCAAGGAAAAGATGCATGAAAACAGCTAAAGCTTCCTAAGACTACGAAATTGCTCCTTCAGTCACTGATTAGCATTGTTTCTCAGAAGCAACCACTGAATCTCACAACCACTGTTTTCCCTCGACAGCTACAAATAGCAGTTCATTGATTACAGAGGATGAGTTTGTTACTGAGATTTTTTCAAAATCCTGCAGTTTTAGAACTCAAAATAAATTAAAAAAATCAACATAGTACTGCTCCTAAAACTGAACAAGACAAAAAATTGTGCAAAAATAACAAAGATATGTACACATTTTTTTTCAGTCTGAAGAAATGTACAATAAAAACATAATTCAAAGAACATTTTAAAAATATAAACATTGCTTAAACTTTCCTAAGTTTCATACTGTTTCTGAAACTATACCGGTCAGTTAGCTCTGAAGTATAGCAAAACATAAATTATTACAAAATTAACACTATAAAAATTTATTTTAAGAATATTTCTAAACTTTTTTTTTCAAAGGGTCTAGCCTTGTTTATAATTGCTTAAACATTTTATTTTTAGTCTTAAAATTTGCCTTAAGCCTTCTTTTTTTAAAAAAGAAAGTAGTAATAATCTCCCTATTTGCAGTCTCTCGCCTTTCCCCAAGATGTAAATAAACCAGCATATAAGTGCACTTTTAACACTGTAGAAATAAAAATTAACTCCTCTGTACTATTGTTCCAGTACCTAGTATTGGCTTTCCTGATTATAAAATCTATATTTTATTAAAAAATTATTCAGTAATCCTATAAGAAACACTGTCAGTGCAATTCTATTAACGCAAGCCAATCTGCTCAAGTCCTGTCCTTGCAAACCCAAACCGCTCGCTCAGGTTATCAAGTGCCTTGTTGTTCTTAAGGGTCTAGAAATCCTCTGGGACACAGGGATTTTACACACGAGCACCTGATCACAGTAATTACAGTTTGGTGCAAAAATCCCTGTATAGATTCCTTAAGAGCCTGGTCCTGGGAGAGGCTGAACGCTCACGATCCACCGAAACGGTTCAACGCTGTAGGTACAGAGCACCAGTCAGGATTAAGTCCCTAAAGTTGCAGTGCCCCAGCTGTTTGCAAATTGTTAAGAAATGCACTCAAATTTTATCCATAGGACAAGCTTAAATACAGAATTACTGTAATTTTTATTCGATGAAAAAATTTGGAGATCCTTTAAATAAATTCAAATCATGATCTGGATTTTTTTTTTTTTTTTGTGTGTGTGTGTGTTGTTTGGAATGTCCACTGTGTTCTGGTAAGGAAACAAAGGGAGCATTGCAATGCTAACAGCTTTAAAAGGCATGAAACATAACCAAGCAGAACGCACAGATCAGTGGCAAATACAAGTGAAAAACTAAACAAATCACTATTACAGTTTTCTGTAAATTTAAATCTCTTTAAAACCACAAATTCATAAAAGGTTAAATCCATCTGCAGGACATAGAAAAGAAAAACCCTGTGGAGTAGGGCTGCTGAGAGCTAGAGATTATAGGCTGGTTCCTTTTCCTTGTTATGGAAGAGTCCTTATTCTACCAGTCCGGTTTGATGTCTTCTAAAAGAGAAACCAGAGCCAGGTTCAAAATCACACAATGTCTTTCGGTACATAACACTTCAACAACGTCTGTGTCTGACAGTACTCAAAGCAGGAATTTATTCCGAGTCCCTGAACTGCATTCCCTCCCTGTTTACTCACTACCTTTAAGAAAAGGAACTGCTTGGAATAAACAGCTTATTTCCTTTCGGGACTGTCTGACTTTGGTAAGCTTTGGTGAATCTCATGTTCATTAACTTGGTGCATCATTACAAATAAAGAGCAGCAATTAGACGACAACT
Organism: Acanthisitta chloris; assembly: GCF_000695815.1. Lineage (NCBI taxonomy): Eukaryota > Metazoa > Chordata > Aves > Passeriformes > Acanthisittidae > Acanthisitta > Acanthisitta chloris. Next base: position 10,544 of record NW_008650887.1, read on the forward strand.
CTGAAGAATCTTTTCCTCTACACAGCATGTTTTCATGCCCAAGGAATCCTCACACAGCACACACGTTGTCACCTTCCCTTAACAAAATGCTCTAGTTACTCAGTACTTAAAAACCACCGCAAACTGAGGTCTTGAAGTGTTAACACTTTCAGGCACCTAAAAGCACTATGAAGACAAAAACACTTGATTAGTTAAAAACCTGCAACAAGGATAAAATCTGGAGAAAACAAACTTTTAATACATCATTTGTATTAACAGGCACAAATAATTCGACCGTAAAACTACCGTTCCATTTGTATCTGTTAAAAACCAAGTAGTTTTTGTAGGGA
>NW_008650887.1:10896-17051 GCF_000695815.1 Acanthisitta chloris
GCAGCAATAGTTGGAAAAACAGGCAGGCTTTTATGAATAGAAGCCCATGTTCGGGTCTCAAGGAGATGCAGCAACATTCAAACTGAACATTAATTGAGAACAATCTGTCTGAGTTTAACCTGAGTTTAATGCTGTGGGAGAGAACAGACAGTCCCACAACAGCTATGCTCACATCCACCAGCCCCGTGGGAGTACCTGGGAGTCATTCAAATGACCAAAACAAACTCCTGGTGTGGTCTCAACACAACCACAGGTCACCTCCTCCTGCCACGTGTCCTCTGGGTTGTGCCGGGGCAGCATTCCCAGTGGGACTGCACGTGGGAGGTCACAGGTGCAAACCAGACTGGGTGTACAGCCTAAATGGCACATTCCCACCCAGCCACTCAATCCCCTGATGAGTTATGGACTCCTCTCCCTTTCTTGGGAAAGAAGAGTCTCTTCCCCCCTTGTAGCTCCCTCTCTGCACCAGCAGCCAACCCCGACAGGTTCCTGACCAGGGAACACAGCGGATTCAGTCCAGGAACTGCTCTGTATGATGTTTAGCTTGACAGCTGCAACTCTGCTTCAAACTGTGTTGTGAAGAGTCTGCTGCTGTGACATATTCATGAAAACTTGCCTGGTTTTTCCAACTCTAAACCCTGGTGTACAGCAGAGATTGCCTCTGCTTGGAGACATCTCTTCACTTGGACTCCCTGACCATTGTGGTTATAACAACACTAACATTAACAACAAGAGAGCTCAGGCTCCCCAGTGGTATCTTCACTGACACAGCATATACTTGCAGATCCACTTATTATTACCTAATTATTAGCACCTTTATAACAAAATATTATAGCACAATTTAAGACTGTAATTTATTTAGAGACTATTCAGTTGCTAGACTGGAGATGAAAGCTGTCAACAAAGCAGCTCAGACTTATTCTGACAGTGACAAGCATTTATGAGACAGGAAAGCATTATTCATCGTTCCAAATACTAAAGTCCTGTGTTAGTTTTAAACAAAGAAGTTTAATAAAACTTAATATGGACTTTTCTTTTCTATTTGTACCCCGAGCTCCACATTCAACTACCAAACTGGCAGGAACATATTTTTAAATACAAAGAGTTTGTGGGGATGAAACCAAACCCTTCTATTTTGGATAAAGTAATGAAAACAGGCAGCTGAAAAGTTCAGCAACAGCCTCAGTTTACGTAAGGCTGCCAGAAAATCGATGTTTTGTACTCTTAGGTTTTCCCCATGGGATCTAGGCAACAGATCCCAACAAGATCTGCTGCTTGGGTATTGTGTATTTCACACTAACACAGGAGCAGGAGGTTAAAGCAGAAAGAGGTTTACCCCAAGTTTGTCACTGGCAGTTGGATGACAGTGTTGTACAGGGCAAAGTGCTACAAGGATGAAGAAACTTCCCACTTTTTTCCCTTCAGAGTAGTTCCTCCATACATAAACTATTTTGCATTCAGCACCCAGACAAACCCAGTAAATTTTACTCTTTGGTAGCTCATCCTCAAGATGTGAGTATTCACTCTGAATGGGGACACAGTTGTGGGTAATCATTACTACAATCATGGCTATTCTTTTGCTGTGTCTACATGGCAGAGACTAAGCAGCACAACCATTTGGAATAACTACTCCTGTATCATTTAGCCAGAATACATATCCAAAATACTGACTGGTTGTCCAGAAACATCCTCTGGAAGTTGTGTTTACTTGTGACTACACCTTGCTGAGGTGGGAAACCTTTTCATACTAAGGAACTTGATATGATCATGAATTCTTGATTAAGTACTCAGCTTGGAGAGTCAGATAGCAGGGGCCATATGAAAACAAATAAACATCCAGACAGATGAGGGCTGGATTGTGGGTCAGGCACCTGTCCTCACAAAAAGCTGAGTCACATCATTACGTGTGTGATGAACAGGTGTGGTGGGAGCACTCAGGATTTTTCACAGTCTAAGAATACATAACTCAGATTATGTATAGGTTAGTTACACTTTCAGATTACTTTCTCTGAATAGTCATGTGCCCTGTCTGCTCTGTCCTGTTTCTGTCCTCCCTTTGCTGCTTCACTTCTGGCCTATTTTTAAGCACTGTCCCTCCTGTGCCAGTCTGGGGACTCTGCTGTGCCATCTTGCACAGCAGGGGAGGCTGGAGAGAAAAAACACATCGGCTCAGCTGAATCCTGTGCAGACATCTGCTGCTGCTGCTATCACCAAAGCAACAACCAGTGAGCAGCACATGAGCCAACCTGAGGCATAGTACAGGTGGTGAAAAACATGCAGGAAATTTGTAATTCATAAATCTCGGAGGGGAAAATAGCTGGAAAAAAGAATTACATGAGAGGAGAAATCTAATATTAGTTCACCAAAAGACAGCTTCTATAAAGAAGTGCATTCATATAGAAATCATATTTTAAGGTTTTACAGTATGAGATATTTCAAAACCACTTACAGACTACTTAAGTACACTTTTTTTAAAGCAACTTACTTGTCTGTTGTGTACTGGGTTTGATGTACTCGAAGGACTGGACTGTGACAAAGCTACACTGCTATTTTTTCCAATCTGAAAGACATTAATTGAGCAGCATTGAGAGGCATATTTGTCAGCTGAATGCAGATGCTGGTGATGGCCTTCCCTTTGTACTGTGGCACTAATTGCTTTGCATGTGGAACACAGGTATTTTCCTATTGCAAAAGATACACTTCAGGCAGGACTCACAGAATCATCATTATCTTTCAGGGCCTGTATACTTGAAATCAAGTCTTAAAAGGCACATGAATACTACAACAGGTCAGAAAACAACATACAAAGCAGTTGCTGAGGGAATACAGACTGCAAACCTCTGCTCTCTAGACTGAAATACTAGTTACTGTGGCTCCTGGAGTCACTTAGGAGTAGCTAGTCAGAGAGCACAGAGAGCTTGAGGTCACAGGCTCCTCCCCAGGGCACCTTCCCCACTCCTGGGGAGTTTAAAACAACTGTCCAAGCACCAGAGCATGTCCTAAGTGACTCCATTTTCTTCCATATAGAGTCTTCATTTATCATTGCCTCAATAAAGCAAATATTAACCAGAAGAACCAAACTCCAGAGGTTCAAATTTGCAATTGCATCCATTAACTGCATCAGAGAGTTTCTTTGGGAATCAGTGCAGGTTGTAATACACATTTCAGAAGTCCTTAGCTATAATACTGCAATATCCAACCTGATTATTTCAGTGTCTGAGAGATTAGAGTGCTCTGCAAGAGCAGCCTGGCTTAGGTTTGCCTACAGTGACCCATAAACACGGTGTAGATATTTCTGATGCAGTACAAAAAGGCAGACAGCTGTTGAGCCAGGAGTGGGTGCTCAGGGGTTACAAGGCTGATAAAAATGAGCCATGGACACCTGTCTGCACACAGCAGATGACTGGAGTGTGAACAGTTATTCACAAGGTCACTGGACTGAAGTAATGTCAGCTGTAATCATTTGATGGAGAGGTAGCAAGGACCTGTCTTTGAGCAGTGAGAGATGCAATAGCTGGTTTGTCCCTGGCTGGCAGAGCCTCCACAACAGCAGCTGCTCCTTGCCTTCCCCAGCATCACTTGGTATTTGGCCACTTCACAAAGTGAAAGGTTGCCTCTGTCTCCCTCTCCACATCTGCCCTTTCTCACACAGTGACTGTTTCAAACATGTTCTCCGTTCACATTCTATCCGGAAGAAATGTTGAGAGTTTCTGTTTACAGCCAGTTCTGAAGGCACTCCCATGGTGCACAGAGGTGAAAAGGGTTAGCCTCTGCCCCTCCTGTCCCCTTCAGCTTGCTGTTTTGCCCGACACAGCTTTCTCTAGGGAATAATATTCCTCAATAGACAAATCTTGACTAAAGATACACAATTCTGTGTCTTTCCTAGCCATTCAGAACCTCATGATACACCTGCAAACCTTTCTTTTCTACATACACCGCGACAACATTCACAAATCCATAATAAATCCATGCCCATCTTAAACAGACAAGTGAAAATAAAGATTCCCAGATGTGTTGGGTGTTTAATGATGGGAACACCACGTCAAAAGGATGAGCATGAGGCCAAAACACAAATCTTTTTTTTCCTCCTCTTTCTTTTAAAAATAAAGTATACCTCAAAACCCAATGGTTAACACTTTCAGTTACTATTTATCCAGTCCAGAGTTGAATTAAAGGAGAGAAAGGCCTGAGCCTATCACCTGTCACTTGGTCTTTTTTCCTGTGTTCTTAGTCTCCTTAATTAGTCCTATTACATTAGGGAACAAGAACAAGATTTTAAGCAAGACCATTTTTTTTGGGATGGGATTTTTACTGTGATTGCATTTCTAAAAAACAGCACAGCTTAGAAGGGAATTTTAAGTATTGTATCCTCCATAGCCTTAATATTCACACATAGAATATGTGATATTATTTGACCATATGCTTAAGTGGGTAAAAATTCCACTCATTTTGTATTGCACACAGCATCCTTGTCACAATTAGCTGACAGCCAGACTTCTGAAATACCATGAACTCCATTTTACCTCATATTTCTGATCACTAGTGCAGCTCCAAAAACCAGCAGTACAAGAGGAAAGTATGACCAACTTTTACAGGTATACACATATATGCATTTGTACATATATGTGTGTGTATGCAACTGTACATATATGTAAAACATTCTGTTTAAATATCTATATATCGTTACAATCATTACAAATATTTAACCTTTTACTTAAGGAAAGATATTAGTGAGGATAACATTTTTACAAGTATTCCTGGAAAGACCTTTGATCCTTTGTGGTTTATTTACTTCTATCACTGTGCAACATGATGAAATACATCACACCCTGGGCCAGCAATGACCCACAGGTACAGATTTAAGGCCTAGGGGAGTCACAATTTGAACTCAGAAACTCCTATATAGCTGTAAGACTTCCTCAGACTGCACAAGCTACAGATACAATCTATGTCCTGTGAAAAGATGATACAATCCATTTCCTACTACTGATGTTTGAACCAAAGCAACAATTTGTACTTAATTTTTCTTCCCATTTGAGACCATATACCTCAGGGCACACACGTATTTCAAAAATGAGATGTGTGACAGAATGAAGAATTTGCAGCAACCTCTGCTGCCTTCACTTACTTAAAGATCAGTTCTGACTGCAGGACACATTTAAGAGGCTTACAATAGAATACCCACTTTGAAAAGCCAAACAAGTCATCTCTGTTGTACTTCTGCTGGAAGCAGGAAAGGGAAAATATATCTGCCAGGCCATTCTTGACACCTTCATTCTGTCTGCTATACCAGCTTTAGGATTCATTTATTCCTTTTATCCACTCCCACTTCTGCCTGCTATTATTTTTGGATTGCCTTGCCCTTACTGTCTCCATTTCCAAATTCCACTTTATGTGCAATATCCTTAGGAAATGAGAGTTTCCCAAACAACAAAACAATAAATTCCTATGCTACCTTCTCTGGATTTTTCTCAGGTCCTCTATTTTCCATGACTTTGTCCTCCAGCCACCAGGGCCAAGCTTTGTGTCCTGTGCACTGCACAGCACTGGTCAGGGTGTAGCAGAATGACACAGTAGATCATTCTGAAGATTCTATTGCCAGTTTTCCCACCAAATTTTACTTCACATATACTTTTGTCCTCGTAGAGCACCACTGAAGGAAAAGCCTAAGCTCTAATGCTAGTGACAACGAAGTGAGTGTGTGCAAACTGATCTGTTGCACTGACTTCAATATGCTGAACACATCTAAAAAAGATAACCAAATGTCCACTACAGGTCATCTGGTTAAGGTCTTGATTTCTTAATTACTCCAGCTTCAAACAGGAAACAGCATCTGAGGTGATTCAGGCACCTCAGACTCTCTCCAGGAGAAAGGCAGGTGCAAGTGTTTTACAGAAGAGAAATGAGAGATTTGCATAACATAAGAAATGAATCAGCAACAAGCTTGGGAAAAGAAACAAAAGGAAATTCTGACTCTCATCTTCCTGTTTTAATGACACAATTTATTTCAGAGAGATGAGAATTAAGAAAAAAAAAGATTTTCTAAAAATTATTTATCCATTCTGGACATTCAGTTTTACTTTCAGGAGATACAAATGGCTAATTTATCAATTGAAAAAAGACCTCATAAAAATATTTTGAGAAAGTGTATATAT
>NW_008650887.1:17091-23486 GCF_000695815.1 Acanthisitta chloris
ATGTTTCTGATTTACCTAGGAAGTAAGTTGTGTGCTGAAAACCAATCTGAAGCAAACACAGTGTTTTCTTTTCAGAATGCATGAAATATTTCACGGAAGTCAGACATGATCTGCAAAAAAGTAACTGGAAGAGTCCCTTACCTGCCGAGAGATGGAGCTGCTTGGAGGATCTGGCACCGCAGAAATAAGGTTGGCAGTGCTCTTTCTATGAACACTATTCATACCAGGCATTTTAGTGATTTTACAGGCTTTGCTACTAGAACTAGAGTTTTTACGCTTTTTTCCTTCTGATTTGTCAAAAGAAAGGGGTAGAGAAGACACTGCATTATGTGCTCCCAGGGAGTGGTCCCCTGAGTGGTGCACGAGAGAAGATACAGACAGATTAGAGGAGTCAATACTGCTCACTACCATGCTCATGTGTTTCACTGAGTCTGCTGAACTACTTGACAATGAAGTCCGTCCTGAGGGCTCCGATTTGGCACTGAGTGGGCTTGTTCCATTATTGGTATTGTGCACAGACATACTGTTATAGGAGGATGTAGCCTGATAGGAGTTCAATGTTGAACTGGGGTTCAGGACACAGTTCTTTTTGTGGGACCCTGAAAATGAAGACGAGGAAGATGTCTGCAAAGACAATGAGGACGACGACGACGACGACTGCGGCTTTTTCTTTTTGTTACTTGAAGACTCATCGCTCCGAGATGACAGGTCTTTGACTTTTGAGGATTTGCTGGTTTTTGTTTTGGATGGCTTGTGGGATGGGGAAGGGATGACTGCTGGCACTGGTGACACAGCCGACGGCGCCTTAAACGTGGAGTCCATGATGCTTAGGCTTGCAGCCACGTGAGGGAAAGCTGTAGTGTGTGACATGATGGAATTCGTCTCTGCCGTTGTCACAAAGGCTGCGTTGGAGAGCATGGCTGATGTCATTATGTAAGAAGAAGTGATTCTTGAACTGATAGGTGTTGAAGGAATATACACTGCACTGGGGTTGCTGAAAGGCTGTAAGACTGAGGCTGGAAAAGGAGTGGAGACATGTGCTGCTGGAGAAGGCATGGGACTATCTGCCGCAGGAGGGATTTTCCTACAGAGAAGAAAAACAAAAAGAGGAAAACATAAGAGATTTACATACATAAAAAATTCCATCCAAACAATGCAGATAGGAAACAATTTCTGTGAAGGACCAACTTATGCAAAAAAAGGCAAACCTAGTTCATTCTGATTTTGATTCCTGTTCTACCAATCTCATATAGTAATTAAGTGCATAGGATTACAATTTAATCACTTTATCACAAATTTAATTTCCTTTTCCCCCTCTCCTGTTTTACCAAACAATTAAGAAATGCAAATAAAATGCCTGACAGTGGCACCTATAAACATCCTAGCCACTATTATTTCATTCATTGCATATGTTTTGCTTAGTTCAAGCTGTGGAACAGTTTCAGTGTCAGCCTCAACTCACAGGTAGAATTTGATAAAGGTAGTAAATGAGCCACTCTGGGGGGTTGTGAAGCACTTAATCACTGAGCTTAAAGAGGAAAGCTCATCCCTTTCCAAATGCAGTGCTATTCCCAATAGCTCATTTGAGAGCTGGTTAGACAGGATTAAACAGGTGAGTTATTGATTAATTTTCACTGCTATTGAAAAATTGACAAAATGTTAAACAATGCTTGATAAGCTTTGTAACTAGTTGAATACTCTTCTGAGAATAAAATCTAGTAATATTACCTGTGAAATGAGTAGAATGCATTCAAATTCCTTTCCATTCAGCATCATCTTGTATTATTTTATCTAGTCCAGTGTTATCAAAGACCTGTACCTCTGTAACATCTCTTGGAAAATTACCATGTGAGGTTTTCTCATTATTTAGACTAAAATTTAATTCACAGTTTAATCCTACTTCTCTTTGTTAAGCAGCTGCACATCACCATAGCTCTGCCCTTGTTATCCTCACTGCTGACACCTTTTCAGTTTTTAAAGGCTTATTCTTGCCCTCACAGAGCACGACAAAGAAGCAGCTCTGGGTGTGCTGTTTTATCATAAATCAAATCCTAATTACAAGAGTTCTCTCCTGGTATTCCTCCTATGGAGACTGATAGACAGAACACTGTTTATGGCACAATTACATAAGGGATTACATACAGTCCCTGCTGCCAGGAACGAGGGAGTCCTACTGCAAACCAAGCTGCTTATCAGAGCTGTGTAAAGAAGGGACAACAATTCCAACCCACCTTTGTGAAGTACTTGGAGAACTAGAGATAACAGTACTTTGTAAATGTTATCATGCTCAAAGCATGGCCTTGCAGCCCTGTACCTCCAGGCACAGCTGCAGTAGCACCAGCTGTAAACTCCCAGCCCTGTGCACACCCCTGGCTGGGGGAGCACAGGAAAGGTCAGGCCAGGGGAGGAGGGCTGAGGACAACAGGGGTTAGGCACTGTCAGCTTCCTGTGTTATACAGGCAAGGAAGTATGGATGGAATTCATTAAAGTATTAGAGATTACATAAACAGCTGGAATTTGGGAAAACGTTTACCACTGGATTTAGTGGGAGCAGGATGAGGCCTGTTTCTTTCTTGCATTGAGTATATTTGTTTTCCATGACAGTAGTGGTACTAGTGACATGTTTCCTCAGATGCCTGAGGATCTTTTCTCCTAAGAAACACAGCCAATAGATAACAAGCTTTAATCTTCCTACTTAAGGAAACCAAAATATTTTTACTGGTGGACAGTGACAGACACTAGTTAACAGCCAAATGTATGAAGTAGAAGAGAGGAACCCCTTGCAGATGGAGATCAGTCTCTAAACAGACATGAAACCAACCCTTTATGGCAAATCCAACCACCTGCAAACTATGTCTCCTAGTACAGTAGCACTGTTATCATCGAGCTACCAGGTTAGTCAGACATGCCAAGCTTTAGTGCTTAAAAACATGTATTTAAATAAAAATCAAACCTTGTTTATCTAATAGCTGGCATCCAATGAATATAACACAGTCCTGATAATAAACAGTGACACGAAACACTGCACTTTAGTGCCATTACACTGAAGAAGAATGCACAGTCTGTAGCAGAATACTCCCAAAAAATCTATCCTATCTGCAGATGCCATGAACTTTTAATTTTATTGTTTTTTAAAAGAATTAACATCTGTTTTAGAAGTCTATTTTAAGGAATCTGTGTAGTCAAAGCCTACAGTACATATGTGATCCAGAGGTGCTTTGACAGTGACTAATACTCAGAATTTCAAGATCCCAAAGGCAGTAAGGGCACTATGGACTAAACACCCATCATATTCCACCTCACACACAGACAAATGTGTACAGAATTCCTTATTTTACAACCCATGAGTCTTACAAAGCAAAGCCTGAATGGGTGATATGGAGCAGAGAATCACAGAATCATAAAATTTTAGGGGCTGGAATGAACCTTAGAGATCATCTAGTCCCAACCCCTGCCCTGGGCAGGGACACCTCCCATTAGACCAGGTTGCTCCAGGCTTCATCCATTCTGGATCTGAAAGCTTTGAAAGCAAGATAAAGGTATAAAAACCTAACCTGGACATAACCAGTGCATTACAAAACAATATGATATCAAAACATATATCCAATCCTGGAAAACACTGAGCTTTAATGCCTTTAAGCTAAGCAAGATTATAAAACCTGGACAAAATCTAACCAGTGCATTACAAAACAATATGATATCAAAACATATATCCAATCCTGGAAAACACTGAGCTTTAATGCCTTTAAGCAATGTTAACAGAATTACTGAATTATTATTCTCCAGATTCAAAAGGACTAAAAGGGAGTTCTAAATCTGGCAGAAATTTACATCAGAATAGAGGTAATTTTACAAACACTGCCCATGGAAGTGTTTAATTCATTACAAAACAATATGATATCAAAACATATATCCAATCCTGGAAAACACTGAGCTTTAATGCCTTTAAGCAATGTTAACAGAATTACTGAATTATTATTCTCCAGATTCAAAAGGACTAAAAGGGAGTTCTAAATCTGGCAGAAATTTACATCAGAATAGAGGTAATTTTACAAACACTGCCCATGGAAGTGTTTAATTCAGAACTTTTACAGAATTAAACCTGTTAAAACTATCCACCAAGTGTAAAAATGCCACTTACTTCCACATCTGTGAGTTCAAGTGTTTTTCTACCATGGAGTTCAGTGCGAATCGAAAATGGTCCCATCTTCTGTCAAAGACATAGTACCCTCTGCCCATCAAGCGACTGCCGTAGGAACAGAACTGGAAGAAAAGGTGTTTCAGTGTTGCTTGTAAAAATGTACTTCTACATTATAGAACAGTCACTGATAGATCAAGGAACACTGTTGTAATTTGTATCATGCATGTAAAACAACTTTAAAAAGGTGTTTTTCACCATCTGCAGCATAAACACTTTTCCTGTGCTATATGAAATATGTGCATAATGTCTGAGCTTAGTGTAAAGTATATTTCATACTCCACTAACGAGTCAGTGCCAGAGAAGGAATGTAAGTGCTGAGGTACTGTCAAGGAGGCAGTTCTGGTTAATAATGCTCTTAGTGCCTCAGGAAGACAGTGACACTGTTCTGTGCATATTAAATCTCCTAATTGCATAACAGCAACTGAAATGTAACTGAAGAGGAAAAAGGTGCAATGAGAACATCTTTAGTATCTATTTAACAAACATAAACCACTGACTTTTCAGTAAAAAAGTCAACTATCATCCATGGCATCTGTGCTGCAACAGAACACAGGATCCACTCTCCACAGGGCATGAAAATGAGGAGTAGTAAATATTTGGAGAATATTTTTGCACCACTTCCTCTGGAGAACTTCCTGAAAAGTCCTACTGTACCTAAATGGGATGGATCAGGAATCTGCCCTGGCTTCAGGTCAGTCTTACTGATCTACATTATTTAGGGAACTGCTGCAACATCTGTTTGCAGAAGAGAAATTTGTTCTAAGTCATCCTCAGAAAACAAGACCTTTTTCCACCACGCAGGGACCAAGTCACACAAATTCTGGCTGAGAGCAGAATCGATTATGTGGTAGAAATGCAGCTGTTTAAAGTACTTTTCAGCTTAATGGACTAGGTGACTGCAGTGGTGACTGCAACTGTTCATCATAACTCTGTTTCATGACAGGGTTAAAGAGGTTAATTAAAACCACCACCTAAGTGGATTAACTAGCCTCACCTCGCGGTGAGCTACCAACTAACATCACGTACCACTAAGAGGCAATTTAAGAAGCTACTGACTCTTCCCCCCATCAATTATTCCCACCTAGCCTAGTCCCTAGAAGGAGAGACTTTGTAAGGAAAACAGTCCACTGCAGTAGGAAATCCAGCAATTTAGCATGAACTGTGCTGCTGTCCATTTACACCTCTTCTCACTTCACACTGACACGGACTAAGAAGAGTTGGACTACCAGTACCTGCTGATCGAGAGCTGCTAAGATTTCAGAGAACAGATGAGTCAGTGGGTTTGCCTTGAAACAGAAATAGGATCCTAAACCAAAACGGCTATTGACAGCCTCACTGATGAGGCCTGTACAAGAACTGGCTGTGCTTAGATTATTTTTTAAATTGTGTGGGCACACATGCAGTGAGCCTTTAGCTTTTAATTCACAGAGAAGCAGTCAGCAAAACCAAAGTAGAATAAAAGAGTACCGAGGAAACGGGAGGTTCCTGCATATCATAGTATTACATGGACTACAATAATTCAGATTTCCTGTGTAAGAACCAAACAGACAATTTCATCTGACTGTCATTTAACGTTCAGGTCATAGTTTTTTTCTGGTGTCTGACAGTAACAAGCTCTAGGGAATATAAACAATGCTACAGTTAATGCTACAGTTATCACAGTGTTTGTTTTATTTTGCATATCATATAGAAAACACACAAGTGTATTCCTTGGCTCAATTTTTATGAGAACCAACTCTTTGGAAATTCAATAGTTCTTCTACTGCTTCTTGGTTTGTGCAGTGCAAACCAATTCACCCTGCAGAGACAATGCCACAGAGCAGCTCTTACTACTTACAATGAAATTCCTCACTACCACAGGAGCAAGACAAAACCAGCTGCCAGAGAAACACATACTTCAGCCACCACCAGAGTCTTTCCATTTTGGAATGAATGAAACAATAGCTTCCAAGTCCACATACTCTCACATAAATGATATTTAATTACTGCTGTGAACTACAGAAGTTAACAAAGCACTGTCCTAGCCCTGTGCTGCCGACCGCACGGTACAGCTTTGTAAGAACTATGATGACAAAGAGATTATTTGTTCATGTTGTGTTTCAAGCAATGCAACTTTCCTCAGTTTAGCACAATTACACCCAAGTTGTAGTCTGCTGAGAGGATAATCTAAAACTAGAACTTCCGATTTTCCCTA
>NW_008650887.1:23496-37580 GCF_000695815.1 Acanthisitta chloris
TCACATGTACAGTCTTCTCCTCCTACCTTATCCTATCCATACCATTTTCTTTAAATATATTTGGTCTCTTTAGAACAGTTTTCAGAATGTAAGGTCCTCATTCCTCACCTTTTTACTAAATTACTTAGTTTTTCTCCCCTCTCTAATTACATAGAAATAATAGCAAGGCATGCCAGAGACAGACACATACCCCAAGAGGTCTGGGATGGTGTCCAGAAAAATGACAGTCTAATTTCTCAGATTCTTCAGCTCCATCCGCTTCTCCTTCATCGCTGGACAATCTGCTTGTTATATCTCCTCCCATGGAAGGCAGTGGCAGTTCTGGTACATACCCACTGTGGTTTGAAGAACTGTTGCTGTTTATGCTATTTGCAGATGATGGTCTAGAAGGAGAATATATGTTTAAATGATCAGTGTTCAAAGGCTCTGCAAACCTACCTGCCGGCATCAAGCATCGAAGCAAATGATACCAGAAGTGAGCATGTAAAGAGGGACAGTAAAAGATACTGAATAGCTGACATTTGGTCTTGTCAGAAATAGATTGTGGGGTTATCACCAAATTAATGTTAGCAGAAGCACCTTGGTATTGCCTGAAAGGTTAAATTTGCCATGAGGTTGGATTTCAGATCTCGAGAGAGGCAAAATATATCTAAACTGCAAATAAAAATCAGATGTGTAAAATCCTCTCACACTGCACCATTACTCTGGTACTTGATTAATCCCAAGGGTTCAGTTATGAAATTATATTTCATACCAAAAGCCTACTGAAATTAGTGTACTAAATATAATAAGAGTGTTTAGCTGACACCCTCTACAGCTAGATTAGTGAGTGAAGTAACTGGGAGGACCTCTCACAGCACAGAGGTCTTCTTTACCTTTGTCTAAAACCCAATAAAACAAAGTAGGAATGCCTGTGCACCACAGGGTGTGATGATGCCTTGCCTTTCAAAGTAGTTTGGAAGCAAATTAGAAGTGGGGGTGGAAAAGGTTCTCGATTGGAGTCTGTACAGCCAAGTGTGTACATGGACCTCTGAGGCTGGAGGAGATGTCCACACTGGGCACAATCTGCAGATGATCTGAAGATCAGCCTCAGGAATTCATGCTCTCAGGACACAGCAGTCACTAAGCCTGTGGACAGGTGCCCTCTCCCGACCTGTGCAGGGATTGCCAGGAATAACTGCGGCAGCTGCTGCTGCAAGGGATGGATTGTGAGTGCTCTGCAGCCTCCAGGAGAGCCAGGCCAGGGCAAGCCAAGCCACCCGCAGGGAACCCAGTGAGCTGTGCCTCAGCAGGGCAGGGAGCACTCACACAACCTCTTCCAGCAGCAGCAGCGCCACTGGAGGCAGCACAGCTTTCCCTGGCACAGCTGCCTGCAAAGCCAGGCAGGACAACTGGACAGAGGCAGCAGGAACAGGAGTGCAGGCTGCACGAACACAAAGGAGGGCTGCTAAAATCCTCCTCCTTGGCTACCACCACCTCTGCAGTTTCTTCAGCTGCCTTTATTGGAACTGCATTCCAGTTCTGCTGCTTGGACTGTAACACCTACTAAAACCCATGTCTGCCTGTTTGTCTGTGCTCCTCTCTACGTGAGGACTGTGTAAGGTCACTCCTTCTACAAGAACTAGGGGGACTGGAACCAATTTATCTCTGGGTATTCTTTGGTTGTCCTTTTCCTCAAACCCTGTAAGTCCCACCTCTGCCACTGTGGGAACAGAATGTCATTAGGGCTTCATGAGCACACAGAAAACACTGGTAACAGCTGTCTCTGTAAGGCTTGAGATAGCAAACACATGAGATATCTCTTTGAAATAGGGACTACCATAGTACTCAATCCTGACCAAGACTTCTGCAAAGGAAACAAAAATGAAAAAAAAAAAATATGAACAAACCCAACTAGTTTAGCTCTATCCACTCCAGCCAAAACTAGTACCAACTCCCTCCCAAATAAACAAAACATGTGGGAAGTTTTCCAGAGGATAATTAGAATCCAGCAGATCCAATACCTCAGACCATGTGCTGTAAAGGGATGTCTTCAGAAGTTTGCCCTGCCTTTCTGAAGACTGTTTTTGCTCTTTCTAAGAAACGCTTTCAAAATGAGGGAAGACATGCTATGGACAGTTTCATACCAATAGTTTCAGATCAACACCAAATTACACCTGCTTTGACAAGACATTCCATTGATGCAACTGGTGAAGTATTTGTAGAGAAAAATTCTACATAAATGTGCAGAATTTCACCACTAATACCTACTCTGATTCATGTGAACAGACCTTTATTCCCAAATGTGGCAGAATGACATGAATATAAACTTCCTGAATTATTACAGACCATTTTAGCAAAATAAATAAATAAATGAATGCAGTTAGTCTGAGATTCTGAGCCAAAGGTGGACACCACTCCTTACCTCACTCCCAATCAGACCACAGCACCCTGAACAGCTTTAGGTTAATATAAGCTAGCAGCAATTCTTATATGAATATGCTTAATTGTGCAATAGCCTATAGAAGTACTGAATGCTTATAAAATTCACTGTATGAAAGACTAAGACATTTCTTCCAACGCCTGGAGAATCCACTGGAGAACTGCTTACCTTGGAAGTATAGAATTTGGTGGTCTAGATTTTGCAGGAGATGTTACTTTAGATTCTTGCCCAGAGTTCACTGAGGATCCTGACAGAGAGTCTTGTGCTGGTGTGGGCTGGCTCTGATAGCTTTCCCTTGCAGATGGTGGATGCTCTTTGTCTTTTGCGACTTCTTTTTCCCTGGATCGAGCTTTGTGTTCAGCTAGAAGGATGTCAAACTGTTTTTTACGGCCTGGAACTGCTCGTCGATGATTAAGTGAATGAGTCTAAAAATAGGGTGGTTAAAAAGCATTTGTGTGTGCATGACATTGTTTATGAGTCCTCTATACTTCTGATACACCACAACTCTAAAAGATAAAATCTACTTCAAACAACTTTAGCCACAGTTATGGAAATAAAGCTGCTACTTCACATTATCTTTGAAAATTTATGAAGCCATTCTTAAGCAATGCCAACATCAAGGCTAAAATTACTCTCTGCAGCAATTTTCATATAATAGAGTCTACTGACTTACCTTTTCCAAGACAGAAAATAGAATTCTGGTAATTTTAAAATATTAAGAAGTAACATCATTGTACCTCTTAACTCGCAATGAAAAACTCACTTCATTGGACTGAAAAACGTGAATACATTTTAAGGGAAATTTAACTGATCATCTCTCCTGACAGGCAGCACATACACATACAAATGTTCGTTACAAATGTCTTACATTGCTGCTACTTTTTGACATGAGAGTTATTACTATCACAAGGGCAGCCCCCAAGTAATTTATTAAACAAAAATATGTTAATTTTTTCTGCTAAAAATTGACTATACTTCAACATGGTGGCACACATGAACCAAAAAAAGGAGCATTTAAAATAACACTTGGGCTTCTACATGAAACATTAATGCTTTCTGCATAACCAAATGACAAGGAAAAAAATCTTTTGAGAACTATCAGTGGAATAATGCAGATGCTCTGATTCAAAGAAACAGAATTACTCAAAAGAATTACCTGAAGACAGCGCCTGAATACCATACCCATTGTCTGTAAGACAGGAGCAGGTATGACCTCTCAAACTACTGTGGTAGGATTTAAACTATAACAAAGCATCTGATATTTTATCTTCTAAGAAAAATACCTTGCAGGTGAGCGATCTTGTGCAAGGTTTCTTTGTTTCAGGATCCAGTACTCCACAGTGTTTATTTGGGTCAAATTCTCTTTCTGTTTCATGGTGGAATAAGAAAGGAGAAAAAAAAATAGATTATTAGAGAATTTTTAAGCAGAGCTGCTTATAATTTTTGCCTGATAGAACTTAATTTAGCCAGACTCAGCTTGAGCCAGTGCTCCCAACCCCAGCACCCCATAACAGTGCTATGTGCATCACTCCTACAGTTGTGCATTCTTTGTCCTTGCATGTTTCAAACATTTAGAGCAGAAATAAGGCTGCTTACAGAGCTGAGCCAAGAGACTGGCCTGAACACAGGACCAACCCAAATCCCTGTGGATTCCATTCCCTCTCTAGGACCAGCTGCCTCCTGGCCAGGACACACAGCATGTGCAGATCTAGCTCCCCAGCTGGGCTGGGACACATACAGTATCACAAATGCTTTGAACATTTGTCAGACATACTCAGACACACCAGAAAACAACCTGTGGTGTCTCCAAAATAAAGACAAGATTACTGGTGGCATTTTAAAACCAAAGTTTATCTAAGTCTGTCCCTTAAAATCTGTATAAAAATAACATATACGTTGCTTCTTATTTCCCGACGTGAAGGGAGTCATGGAGTTTAAAGTTTGCAGAGATCATGGAAAAAGAGGCATTTACAAGAGTTCTACTCATGATTAACATTAAAAGTGCATTAATACTTAATATGCTGTATTTGCATATTTCATTTTCATTAATATTTTAGTATTTATATATCACAGACAGCAGCACCGCCTTTAGGTTATGTTAATATAACTTTAGGCTTAGCACTAAGAGCTGAAACAAAACTACAGACATATCCTGTTTAGGGTTTACCACCAAAACCCTCTACCACTGCCTTCACACACCTTGCCAAGTCTGGGTTAACTGGCACCACTTTGCTTGGGGGAACAGAAACCATTTGCCAAAGCCTATTTTAACTATACAGTGGTGTTACCTTCAGATATAATAAACATCCTGTGCTCAAATACAACACTTAATCAGAGGATCTAAAAATTCCTTATAAACAGACACGTGAGAGCTAGGAGGAAGACAGCAATTCACAGTGTTATGACAGCATCACAGCAAGGGGAACAGCTGGAAGAAGAAACACAGGCCAAGGAGCCTCTGCTAGACAACAACTCTCCTCCAGATACCATAACCACTAGCAGTTTTATGCATTCTGCTATATGAACTTAAAAATGCATATGCAAACATTAAACAGTTATGTTATTGCCCTATGAGCAGAGACATACCAAAAAATGAGCTTGGGAAAAACAGCTGGCACAGTGTTTTGATGACATTACAGAGGGACTGAAATATGTCACAACTAGCAGTAGTTTGTGGCACTTACAGCACAACAGAAACAGAAAAGTAGCTGTATATGACTAAATATAACAAACATTTTTTTCTACTTAATGGACAAAAACACATGTTCATGGCCTAAAGGAGTTAATTACTCCTGGGGTTTGAGTGTCAGATGTTCCTATCACAGTTTCCTGAATCACCCATCTAAAAACCTACAATGCAAATTAAACCCCCAAACTAAACAGACTATATGGACTAACAGATATGCCTTCAAATGGCAAATCCTGAGGGCAATCGTCAGGCTATGGAATGTGTTCTCAAAGTCATCAAGCAAGGACTGATTTGGACCAAGAGGGAAACATACTTCCAAAATCAGAAGTGTTCCAGATTGCTACTTGTCAGTAAGTGTCCTGACCAAGAAAGACTCACAGGACTGATTATAGCAAAGCTAATTATTAGGGATAATAATACAGATAAAGTCAACATAAGGAATCATGGTCAGAAAGAGTGGAAGCCTCCACCACTAACCAAACAACAAAATGACATGCTGTCCCCAAGGAACAGAAAACACTGCACAAACAGGGAACCACTTCTGCCTGAAGTATGTGTGGCTGTTCCAAAGAAACCATGAACATCTATCTGCCAGCTACAGACATGCTTGGTTTGGGCAACACACTAAATGGAGCTTATCACCTTCTTATCAATAACAAAATTCAGCTTCTGAGTACTTCTGTGCTAGGAAATGTGTAGTGTGACAACCCCCAGACTCCTGTGCACAGGCACAGCTTGAGAAAGCTGTTTCTCTGGAATTGATTCCACTTCTTCACCTTCAGTGGACAAAGTAACAAACATTCATTATAACCTCATGGAAAGATGAGGAAGGGCTGAAACTGAACTGCCACAAACTCCTGTTTGCAACGCAATAGTTATTCCTGGTGTAAGCTGGGAATCTGCATTCTTTAATCCAACGAGAGTAAGAACTAAGGAAGGTTTAGGAAAAAAAAAAACAATTTTTTTTTTTTTCAGTTTGCTACTAGGAAACTTATGCTGGGCAGCTCCAGACTGTCTTTTGTGGTTCTGCAAGCTGTTTCCTCTCTCTCACCAAGGACAGTGCTTCTGAAAAGAGGGCAGGTTCATTCATCACCCAAACAACCACCAGCTCTCAGCAAAGAAAAAAACAAACCTCAGTCACAGTCAGGGAAATGGTGTGAGAGAGTGTAAAGGTTGCTAAAAAGGGAAGGAAACAGATGTAAAGTGGCCAAATTTAATAAGGAGCTTCAAAAATTCACATCTGTACAGCTCCAGAGCAGCGAACTGAGGGACACCTAAAGCCCTTGCTGATGTTTCATTATTTTAATGTGAAATGAATGAAATTATGGGATATCTAAAATAATCATCTCATTGACCTTCCAAGATCTTTTTCACAGCCTTTGTACAGCCCTGTATAATAATGGAGAGGAATCCATCATAGTGACACACAATCTACAGGTAATTCATCTCTGGTGCTCTCAGGACTTCTACTGTTTGCATCATTGCTAAATTATGGCATTGCTGCATCAGTACTTGAGGCAGTGGAAGCAAGACTGAACAGATTGTAAATCTGATAATGAGAGAGGAGCTGTTAAAAAAAGTCTCCGTTCTGTGGATTCGTTAACCATATAAAAGTAAACACATGCCTATCGGGGTGCTCAATCAGCCCTGTGCAGAAATTTCCACCAGTGAAATGTTCCCCCCAGCCTAGGAAACACTGCAAGTCAGATCTTTAGAGACAGAACAGTGCTGGAGTCACCTCCAGACAGAGAGCCCTCCAGCTGAAGGAAGGCCCTACAGAACTGGTTCTCCTTTAGGAACACATTTCAGCAAACACTTGTATGAAAATGTGCTGGTATCACCCACAGCCCTGCAGTGGTACGTGGTGACAGGAGGAAAACAAGTATCTCAAACAATTCCAATTGCCCAAGGAGGAATTCAGAACTGATTAGCTAAATAAAGCATCTAAAACATTACAGGAAATAACAGGTTAAAAGGAAGCAATATTTTAAACTAATTGTAAAATACACAGAGTTTTTATTAGAATAATAAATTGGATCTTTGGAAGTGAAATGTAAGGTTTAAAACGTTCATCTTAAGCTACTTTCCTGTCATATTTTTTCATTTTGTGAAACGCTAGAAATGAGCAACAGTTCTGTTTTCTTGCACGCCACCTTTAAGGAGTTAAGAAAGCAATCAGTGTACTGAATCCTTCATGGCAATGGCCTTGTTCCATGCCCCACACAGCCCCAGCAAACACCCAGCACTGGCCTGGAATCCAGCCAAGGCAGCAGTACCACAGGCTGCCTGCCAGGTCTGAGAAAAAGAAGAAAATAAACCTGATATTCAGGAAAAAAACAGGGCATACTCAGTAACTGGAAATGAAAGCACTTGTCGTGTACAACCCATACTTGGTTCATAACTAGTGCCCGTTCAGAAGAGATGTGAACTAACTTTGTGCCAAAGTGACGATCCGATGCGGCTCATGCCGCCATTAGCAAAATTAGCCTTTCAGTACACACAAGACGTTCCTGCCCGAGTCACAAAGTACTGCCAGCTGATGAATAGGCCCTGAACAGCTTCTGGAGCTGTAAACTTGAGTCAGTTACTTCTGCTTTAAAAAAAATATCATCAAATAAAATCCCTTAAAACACTTTGTTTCCTTTCATTCAGAGCAAAAACCTGCTTCCAGCTTTGGGGGACAAATTCTCTACTCGCTGCCCAACAGCTGGCATGGGTCACCTCCAGAAGTCCATGGGAAATAATCCTTCTTCCCAATGGATGGCAACCCTTCTGCCCTCCCACAACGTGGTGTTCTGTGCTTTGGTGGCAGGTTTGGATGGGGACCCGTATCATAGAATTTTAGGGGCTGGAATGGACCTTAGAGATCAGCTAGTCTCAACCCCTGCCCTGGGCTGGGACACCTCCCACCAGACAAGGCTGCTCCCCAAACCTGCCCTGCCTAAGGCAATCCAGGGCATTTCCCATTTAACGTCACTCTCTCAACCCCACTGCCCTGTCTTCCTGAGAAAGATCAAGATCCCCATGCTAGAAATGTCTCCACTCGTGTGACTTGCAGTGGGAGAGGGATGGAGGGGGATTATGACTTCTAAGACTTTCCCAGAATTTCCCACATCTTCTTAGAATTTTCTAGTATTTAAAACCAAGAAAAAAGATCCTTTAAAAAACCACAACTTGGAGGATAATCTGATGTTCTAAACCTGTTCAGCTTGATCACGACTGAATTAAAGTCACCCAACCAAGGCCCATTTTCTTTTGTTGTAAACAGACCCAAATCCTATAATGGCTTGAGGAAATCTTCTGCCTTTGTTTTAATGACTTTACTTCTTAAAAAAAATAAATCTGTATTTGGCCTGTTGACCAGTAATTTCAAGCTAAACAGAATGTGTAGTTTGAAAATACTTTACACATGCTAAGAGTGTGAAAGCTTTCTTTTTCATATATGCAGACTGGCATCTGACAGTAAAAAAAACCCCAACCAGAAAGAGGCTACAGCATTTTATTAGCTCTATTATGACCCACAGAAACACTAACGAAGACAGACAGACTACCTTGAAATATGAACAACAACATCACTTACCTGAAAGTCTTTTGTAAGGCTTGTTACTGCTTTTAGTGCCATTTTGGTGTTTCTTGTCTATTGATGGAGCTACAATTCCTTTGCCATTCAGAATCTTTTCTGGTGATGGTGGCACTGACTTGGATGTCAAACCAGATTTAACCAAAGTTGGGGCAGGTATGGTGGATGAAGAGGCTGAGGAGGAGGTGATGGTGGTAGTGGTTGCAGAATTCATTTTAACATTGGCACCATCTGCCTTCACTAGGTTAGGAATTTTCTCTAGACTGACTACTGGAACAGGAACGCTGCAAAACCAAAAAAAAATATTTTCAAGTGGTGTTTTCTGTACCAAAGATTTACAGTTACTTAATCCCCTTCCCACAGATATAAAAATCTTGATGCAAGTGACACAATGTCTTAAAACCTGACTAAAATGAAGTACTTCTTACCATTACTGACTATTTTTGTTCAATCCAATGTTTACAACCACATTGGGGCCTGGCAATGGAGAGAATTATTAAAATGAACCTTTGTAATTTTTAAAGATCCCCTGTAATTCATAAACAAAATGCATTTGGCACTAAGCAAAACACACCCCTTTGCAAGTATGGTCTCATGCCTTTATCACAAGCACATACCAGATATGTGGATGCTGTGTAAAACTCACCATGACAATGAAGTAGTTTGCTAACAATATCAATATTGCTAAACAAACACAAAAATAACTATTTTGCTGATGTGTCTGAGTGAAATACAAGTTCTGGAAACAAGGAGAAAATAGATTTTAAGCATAAAAATCAGCAGTCCCTTTAAAATTACTAAAATCCTTGATGACTTGAGCATTACTACAACATATTTTAATAAAGTCTTAGGAACTTAAAACCAAAAAAACCCCAATATAATTATTAGCTCCGGTGCCTTTTCAGAATAAAGTCTGCAATAACTATTTCTAACTTAACTACCAGCACAGCATATTTGTGTCACTAACAAATGTTATCTTCTCAATTTGGCAGCAAATAAAGATTTGAGACAAGTGATTTTCAGTTCCAACACTATTTTAACATTTCTGGTTCTCTCTGCATGAGGAAACATCCAACAACGATAGCTGCTTCTTACCTACTCAGCAACTTCAAAATGGGATGTCTTGTGACTACCAATTACTCTCTAAATTATATACCCTCCTCACTGAAACAAACCCAAATTAAAATATGACATAACTATATAGTTAGGGGCTTCTCCCCACTGACAACTCTCACATAATTTCAGTCTTTTGTGTCTGAAAAATGACACCTTTGCTGCATCTTCCTACGGAAGCAATGGTTAACAGGTGTGGGGTTTTTACAACTATAAAAAGATCATTTGAGATGGCAATCTCCATGGGACATCCTTTGGAAACATCAATGCAGGACCCAAAATAACTCAAGTCCTCAAGTCTTGACCTTTCTGGGCTCCTACAAACCTGTGTTTGTCTGTAGCTGCTGAAGAAGATGAGCACAAAGTGTGGTGTGTGTGGCTGGGGTGGACTCTCCCACACTCCCCAATCTTTCTTCTCAGGGCATTTTAACATAGGAAAATGTATGAACTTTGAGATAAACAATAAATATACACAACTACAAAGGAGATTTAAATGCCAAGACATATTCTGGAGCTGGAAATAAACGATAAGAAACTCCCATAGTCTGTGGTACCATACACAGAGCAGGGAGTCAGAAGAGTGCAGTAAAGTGTAAGTTGTTGGCCAGTAACTAAGCAAAAAAAATGTACCTTACTTACAAACCCAGAATTGTATTAAGTAGTTCAATGAATGCAAACATGTAGCTATGAAAGGGAGGATTTCATCCTCTACTCTTTTAAACTGCTCTGGATTTATTAAGTTTAATGGCAGGCAAAAATTGTAACTTCTCAGCGTAAGAATTTTTTTTTTTCTTTAAACAGATGGCAATTACATTTTCTGAAAATAGGAGAATTTTACTCTACGTCAAGTAGTTTTACTATATATAAACTATGCAAAAACATATGAATAAATCTTCATGCCCAGTTTCTAAGACCTATTTTAATTCAAAGTATTCATACACAGCAAAAAGGTCAAGTGTATTATCTGGTCTAGTAGTAAAATATGGATAATAAATACAAGAAAGGTTTCTTTGTTTTGCAGTGTTCAGAACCTCAAATTCTAGGCACATATGGGTGGATCACTGTGATAATGTGATGCCCAGGGGAGGGAACATGTTCACTTCATTTTGTTACAGATCAACAAGTCAAACTTCATTAGGCATTTCATTGCAGTGCAGAAGGAAAACAAAACATTCTCCAGTATCTGAGGACACACATTCTGTAGGACTCCACATGTATTCAAGTACATGAATGGGAAGTGCCAAAAGGAGGATCAGACTCTGCTCAGTGGTGGAAACCAATAAAACAAGAGGTAACAGAAAAAAATGATGCACAGGAAGTTCCACCTGAATATGATGAACTCCTTTCCTTTCCTGTGCAGTCACTGAGCACTGAACAGATTGCCCAGAGAGGTCGTGGACTCTCCCTCACTGGAGAATGTGACACAACCCTGAGCCATGTGCTCTGGGATGGCTCTGCTGGAGTAGGGAGGTTGGACCAGATGAACCATTGTGGTCCCTTCCAACCTAACTGAGTCTGTGATTCTGTGACTCCTGGCACTCCACAGTAAATTACTAGAGATTTTGAGAAGCTACAGATGATAATTTCTCTGGTTTTTTTTAAATACAGAAAAAAAGGTACTGCATTCAACACTGAGGAACTCCAGTTTCATCCTAGCATAACACAAAGATGAATCGATAACCAAATGGCAAATTGGAAGCTACACAGGACCAGGGAACATTGTCAAAGACTAAGGACTTAAAAAGTCAATAAATCACAAATGCTTATATTTCTATTTGATAGTTAAAAGAAGTCTTTTCCCAAACTGAGGTTTTTGAGTAAAAAAATCTAGGATTTATTTAAAAGTTTGCTAGAAAAATAACAATCAGGTTTTAAAATCTCATTTACTATACTATAAAAGGAATTTTTCAATGAAGAGCCTATTCAGGTTTTTTTAAAGACAACTGTTGAAAGGGATAATGAGAAAAACAACATGCAACAAACATAAAAAGCAAGGAAAAAAAATCTGTATTCAGTAAAGACAAGTTGACTGGTTTTTACAAAAGAAATCCTAATAAGAATAGCAGTACCTACCTAAAGGCCAATAAAATAGTTACCAGTGATGCAAACACACCAGAAACATTCAGTATTTCTTCTCTACTGAGAAGGAAATATGGTAACTCTCTCCTATCAGATAAAAATGCTTTTTGATTCCCTCAGTAAGTGCAAAGTGCTAGCTGAAAAATGATGATTGCTTTCTTCTTTTTACATAAGGAAATCTGCATAATGTGGCCATGAGTTCCAAAAGACTTGGAGAGATATTGGGTCTCAGCATATTAATTTCTAATTGAATCTTGGAACATTTGGCAACTTTGGGAAGCTAGCTGAGTGCTGCTCTTGCATCTGTGTTGAAAACCCACACCAAAGTGTCTTGGAGGAAATAATGGAAAAACTAATAAAAATAAACTGATAAACAATTAGTTCACATGGTTTTGTTGAAAATCAGATCTGGGCAGAGAAATCTGCTTTCACTTTTTGATGAGGTTACACTGACAAGGATAACTGTGAAAATGTTCCTGTTTTTGAAAGGCAATTTTAAAACACAAATAAGAACAGTTTTAAAGCAAATGTTAAACGATATGAAACCCAAAACTAGCTTTTCAGATACTTATAATTCAATAAGTGTGCTTGCTAGGGAGACTTTTTAGCCATCATTACCAAGTCTGACATGACTGAAAACTTCAGAGGACTTGAGAAATAAATACAAGATTAACTGGTGATAACATTTGCTGATGGAGTCAGGATCAAGGGAAACTGAAGAGACAAAGACAGTGATGAAAAGCAGCATGGAGTGTTTGGCAAAGTTCATTAACTCAAAAAGACATTTTGATCCAAGTGAATGTAAAGTTACACATGAATAACAAGCAGGTCAGTCTGCAGAGAAACATGGGGAAACAACATACTGGAAAATAGTGACAAAAGTATTGTGCATAAGCAATATGAGCTTTTATTGTATTGTTAGGCTTGTATCAAAAAAGGGATATGGCAAATAAGATTAGGGAGCAAAAACAGTTTTCACACATCCCTGGTTATAATGGTACTGGAATGTGGCTTCCAGTGTTGCTGACCAGTGGTACAATGTTGATGAATTAGAAGGGAACCAGAAAAAGGCTACAAAAAATGTCTGAGGCCTACACAAACTGCTTGATCATGGCAGGCTTTAAATGCACATTCTCCTTTTCAGGTAAGATATCATTTCCTCCTGTTTTCTCATGTTTGCCAGGCAGTTGGACTGACCCTTGTAGGTCCCTTCCAACTGGAAGTATTCTATACTATTCTAATTCCTCCTTCAGCAGAACCTGCCACAAACTCCCCAAACAACAGTGAATTTCCACCTTAAGTATCTTGTGGCAATTTGTTTTAGGTCCAAGCCATTGCCTGTCACTGTTATTCCCAAGCAAGAAAAATAACTGTAGTATGTCCCAACATTCCTGGAACTCCTTATTACCTCTGTTTTTCTTTCTTTAGGCTTATAAAAATAGTTTCTCCTTGCTGTTAGGCAATTTTGTTGGGTTTAGGTTTTGGTAATGCCTAACTATATTAATTCTAAAATCTCAGCCACTCAGTTAACTCTTTTCAAATTGGTGAGAAAAGAAATTAATTTAGACATTTTAAAACATGCAACATTGCTCTATTCTACATGGCTGGGATTGCCTGTACAATGTACAAAGCAGTTGTCATTTGATCTTACACTACATGGTCCAGGTTAACTCTGCTGAGTTTTGTTTCCATGCTGCACTAGGAACATCCTTAAATCATGACTATCCTCACTTTCTCAGCCTCAGTATGGACAATAGTATTTCCTAACACAAAGAAATAAAGACTAAGAGGTGATTAAAAAATACTTTGAAAAGTGACATAAATTTTTAACGACTGCCAAACAGGAATACTTTGTGATACTGTTCCTGTTTACAGAAAGAGTGAGTTTTCTCTGTGTTGATGAAACCCACACAATTTCTATCTCATTTTTCTTCATTTTCAGAACTTCTGAATGGCTAATGGCTAAACTTCAGGGAGGGAGGTCAAGGAGACATGCTTCAGCTGCTGTCTCAGGGCTAGCTTACTCTAACACTTCACCCCAATTTTATACTGCCTTAGGATCACAGATGGGTGGAAATGAACAGCCTGTACCATCACAGCACCTAAATCCTCCCTGGCAGCACCCAGAGGCTGTGCTGGGGCATGGCCAGCGAAGCAGCATCCTTTGGGCAGGTCAGCAGTGAGGGAGAGAGCTCCTGGCT
>NW_008650887.1:37602-71238 GCF_000695815.1 Acanthisitta chloris
TGGGCTATGCTTGTTATCATCACTTGTTCATTATTGTTATTACTACCAACTATCTTATTCTTTGCCCTTTTCTCTATTTTCCACCCTTCTGCTACACCTCTTACCCCCTCGACTGCAAAGCTTCAGAAAACGATGGTTTGCATTTATCTTGTGCACAGTGCAGTGGTGCTCCAGCTCTGCTCCAGTCTCTAAGCACTGCTGTATTAATAGCAACGATGTTAGAGAGACACAGGGGAAAAAAATCAGAGCTGACAGATATTTCTGGATGATGTATTCACAATAATACTTTATATTCCAACTACAAGAAGGGAAGTATTAAAACAGCGGCTAGAAAAATGAAACAGTTCCAGATCTCTTTCATCTGATCATTCTGGTTGTGCTTTTTAAAAAAAGCATTAGCCATGGAGCAACCTGAACCTCTGCAACACATCTTAGGACTACACAGGACGTGGAGAAAGGTGATGCCACAACCAAAACTCCAATGAATTAAACAACAGAAGGGTTGGGTGCACAGGCAGGCTTGGCAACACACAGACCTACTGGGCCATGCTGTGAGAAGCTATTCCTCAAATACTAATTGTAACAGCTACAATTTAAAGGAGATGCTGTATGAGAGAATCAGGCCAGTCCAACAAAGGTTATTCCAGGTCTGGAAAGAAATCATTACAAGTGGTACAATTTCTGAATTAAGCTCATTTGACAACTGTCTGGAAGAAACTATGTCAAGGCAATGTTTGGTGTGAGACCACAACGTAACAGACAAAACCACTGAACAACTGGAAGCTTATGAGGATGATAAACTGCAACACACGTGAACACACGATGAAGCCTATTTGCATTTTTGAGACAAATGTTCTTCTGTTAATTGAGTATTTCTTTCTAAAAGATAAGATAAGAATTCTATGGCTTGTGCAGGCAGTTGAATGGAAGACAGAATCTTACAAAAAGAATCAATTTTATGAACAATTTCCCCTTAATCAGTTCTGCTGAGTATTTTCTAGAATTCCAAATAAATATTATAATCTCTAATGGAATAGGAACAAACACTTTCTTCCCTAACAGCTGTCAGCTCTCTATAACCTGTGATGATTATCAGATGGATTTTATTCTTTAACAAGTCGTGCAATCTGAAGCACTTAACACCACATTTCCAAAGACAATTCCATTGATCTCCTCTTCAGACTGTTTTGTGGGTTGTTATATGGTGATCACAATATCTTTAACTATGATATGCCTGAATTTTCCCCACTGGTAAACAGAACCACAGGATGATCTCCCAGCAGAGCTGCATGAACTGGGCACTTCTCAGGTACAACTCCTGTCAGTTCATTGCCAAACGATTAACAGAGCAGTACAACAGCTTTAAACGGCTCAATCTACCCTGTTAATCACCAGTAAATATTTGGGATGTTCCCAATAAAGGGAAAAGGGATTGGTGGAAACGCTCAGTTATTTTGTTCCCTTCCAGCTTTTACTGACTGCCAGAATGCCATCTGTTGCCAGAACGGAAGATATTGTTTATAGATTCAGTTAGTCTGCTGAAATGTGGATATGCAAGTTGCTGTCTGTAACAGTAGGATGAGAAACAGGTTTATAATCAATAGTGTTAATACTCTAAAGTCCTTTCTTTTAATCAGACTTTGAAAAGATCCCCTTGTAAAAAAATTCCCCTCCAACATTCAGATGAAAAAGCTGCTATTCGATCAATAATATTTGGTTTTAAGTTGTCAATGAGGCACTTACAGAGAGATGAGCGATAAAGCTGATCAATAATATTTGGTTTTAAGTAGTCAATGAGGCACTTACAGAGAGATGAGGTAGAGGCTATTCTAGTTAACGTGTGTGTGTGTACCCTAAACATTCAGATTAACTATTTTCAGCATTATATACCATAATTCCTCCCAATGCTCACCATGCCTAAAGAGGTGGTGGGTTCAGATTTATAGGAAGAATAGATTTTGATCAAGTTTGTTCCCCTGCAAGGTAAATTCTACTGCCTGGCAGAAGCTGCTGTCCTTGAAATCACAGCAACTCGTGCACGTTTCAGGCACAAAGCATGAGCTGTTCCTGTAACATAACCTGAGTTTATGCTCTGTCTCATGAGTGAATGGTTTGCAGTAAACGACTCGCTGCTTTGAGGAAGTTGTGCCCAGGAACTCTGCCTATAATCATGATCTTCTTATGCTACATGTTACATAGAAAAGGGAAGGATCATCACAAAGTAAGTAGATAAGAGAAAGGAAGTCTCACTATCTCAAATACACAGACAGAGAACTGAAGCCGAAGAGATGAAGCTGTAACAGAACCAGGAACTGAGCCCAGATCTCAAGTCACCAACCTAGTGACCTAATCACAAAGCATCTTTTCTGTAGATAACTAAAGACAAAACAGCTTCTTATGGGATAAAATACTGACCCAGTTCTGCTCTCATTTACATTTTTGCAACTCTGCTGCTATCACCACAGTCACGGGAGGATGGGCACAGCAGTCTCCAAGCCTGCATGTGTATATATATCACAGTACATGATGTAAGACGCCCCCAAAAGAGTGATTTTTGCAGCCAGAATTTTCTTATGTCATCTTCTAAGGCATTAAACATTATCAAAATACAGAATGAATTCCAACGTGATAAATGACTATAATCAGTAAGTTTGCATGAACAACAGTTAAGCCAATATTAACAATTCTGCAAAAATTATCCTAGTGTTTAAAAGCATCAGTTTTAAGGGCTGATACTGCAATGGAAGATGGACCTTAAAAACAGCAAACTGGGTCAATATCTCAGAATCTAACCACAGACCCAGAACTTCGGACTTGCTATATGCACCTTAGAAAAGCAAACATTGGGTGGAACATCAGAAAAGCAATCCAGTCCTTTTTCCCCTTCCTATATTTTTTTTCTTCATTTCAAATATCCCACTTTCCCCCCTTAGAAATGTAGAGGCTTAAACTGCAAACTTAGGTAAGATGAGAATACAGATTTTTTAGTGACTGTGATATCTACACAGAAATCCTTATCGTACATCTTTGGCCACTACTGTTTTGGTACTTACCATGGTTTATCCCGTGACACTTTTGAAGGAAAGACTGTGTGCTGTTTGCTACTGGAGGTAAGTAGATTGTCTTTGGGCGTTTTGAATGGCTTTGAGTTGCTGCTGACAGGGTTATGGCCGCTGATACAGGATTTCGGTTTCATCTGGACTAGGGATGTCCTGGAATTACAGGCTGGAGAAGCTGGAGAAGGGGAAGGTTTACACATTGAACCGTGTCTTCGTTCTGTAATGGAAAAAAAAAGAAAATTTTACAATATTTCATAGGCTAAAAGAAAAAAAACAGAAGTCAGGAAAGAGATAATTGTTCCTCTTGATGCTAGTTACAATGATTTCATCACTCCAAAGAAGACCAGTTCATTACTGTTGTGAACGTAATCAAGTCAGGTGATAATTAAGCAAAATCAACTCCATGAAGAGCGCTGAAAAAAATGCAAAAAATAGTAAAATAAATGGCAATAATCTGCCAGAAGATTTCACCAAGAAATAGCAAATAATTTCTTAATAAGCACCTGGTACACTTGGTCTCCCAGCTCTTCCACATCAAGAATAAAGAGGAGAATGTGTAACAACAGCTCAGATGACTTGGCAAAATGCTCTGTGACAGACATGAGATTGCTCCCATAATGGTTTATGAAGAATTCATGTGACCTGGTTATTGAGCAGTTTACTTTATGACTGCCTTGTTTCAAGTTTAATGGGAAACTGTAAGGAAAACAATGGGAAGACTGAAAGGTAGCAAAAGGTCTCTGCTCCCAGCCCTTGCAGAGAGGCAGGCTCTGCCTCGTTCCTGTCTTGGGGGTTATCTCCAAGCACCATTCAAGGCAAAAGCTTATAGAGCAAATGGCAAGTGTAAAAAACCAGGAAGTTTATGTCCCAGCTACAGACATGGCATCTAGAGCTCAGCACTGCTTGTGCTCACACCAGAGACCTCGAGAGCACCAGACAAAGCAAGGCCTGGCTGACCCCACAGCAGCACAACAGGCCTCAGGACAGACAGGCTTCCCTCAAACTGTTTGGGTTTGGTTGGTTTTGCAATTTTTTAAAAACTAACCGTTCTATCCCTGAACATTGTTAAGCAAAAAGGTTGTTTCATGGAGGTATTTGGCCATTCTTTACAAATCATACACTTCTCCAGGGGAGAAGTGCTAGTGCTTGGCCAGCCAGCTGGATCAGCGTGCTGCAAACAGCCATGTGCTGCCAACTCAAGCACAACTACAAAACACTACAGGAGCCAGGAGTTGGGTTTTATAAAT
Source organism: Acanthisitta chloris (assembly GCF_000695815.1). Classification (NCBI taxonomy): domain Eukaryota; kingdom Metazoa; phylum Chordata; class Aves; order Passeriformes; family Acanthisittidae; genus Acanthisitta; species Acanthisitta chloris. The sequence continues at coordinate 41,909 of NW_008650887.1, forward strand.
CCGTAACGGTCCTGATCCCCATTTGTGGGAACACCATCTCCCCAGCCCTGGTGCTCCCCAGCCAGAGGCAGCAGCGTGCGGCAGGGATGGGATGGGGAGGGGAAGAGGAATTTTCCAGTCAGCAGGGCCGTGCTCAGCAGCATCAGCAGCAGCTGACTCTGTTGGTGCCCTAGCACCAAGAGCCCCCACAGCAGGGATCAGCCAGGTACCCCCACTACTGACACAGCAGTCAAACAGCAAGTGGAATCTAACCACAGACCGAGAACTTCGGACAGGCTGGAGTTTCTCCTTCAACATGGAGCAATTTTGCATTGCCTTAAGCCTTCAGCACTTAACTTGAGGAATCCAAGTGTGTGCTATTCTTGAGCTTGAACAGGATCACTCAGCCAGCCAAGAGCAGGGGAAGGAAGGGACAGTGACCTGCTGCTGCAAGGGAAGGTTCTGGATTTGCACCATCAGCCCTGCGCTCCCTAGTTTGATATTTCAAGGATAACCAAGAAAAATTTTCCCACAGAGAATCAAAACATGACAATTTGTCTGGCATCCTCACAAGTAAAAACTTGCCAGTAGCAGAAGGATTCATCCATGATTAATTTGCAATGGGCAAATACCTCAAGAACAAAGAGAAATGCTTAAAAAAAAGAGAATATACCAAACTGTTTCTATTAGATCTCCAATGACTAAATAAATGCGTTTTCTATTTAAGATCAAGCACTTCCATATCTGCAAATCCCTCCAGATTCTCCTGCAACTGAAGAACAAAACACTCTTAATTTTTTTCAAATACAAAAGTATCTCTCCTCTCTCCCCCGAATGCCAACTGTTATTTACCAGTTTCCACCCCACCACACACCTCAGTGTGCAGCCTCTGCCTTCAAAACTCCTCTGCAGGACGCAGTGAATTTACATTCATTTCACCTCACATTTCTGGCAGCCACCACGTAAGCCATGCATCTGCCTCTGAAATGCAGAGTTCCATTCAGGGAGTATTTATTTTGTGAAATAATAGCTATTGTTTCAAGATTTACCAACCTCCTCAGCAATTATTTAATCAATTTTAATTAGTTTGATCAAAATTTGCAACTTCCCTATTAATTCCTTGAGGACTGATGAAAAGGAACTGCTCTGTAACCAACAAAATCAAGCTGTGTAATAAGGTAAAACTTGGGAAAAAAGCCTGATATCCATACACAGATGACATCAATTCAGGATAAATGACTACATTTTCACCACAGCTACTGGTTTTCTCGAGACTGGCTGCCTTCTAGTAAACTGCATCATCGATATCCTTCATCAATCAAATCAATCAAACTATCAATATGGATATGTTTAGAAAAGAAATACATTGCTCTGTTAGTAAAATTAATCTTCTGGAAAGACAGACATTCAAGATACTGATCACCTAAATTTGTATTTTGAAGTCATCAAAGTATCACATTATCAAGTTATTTTCTGTTTCTTTACACTGGATTTTTAGTCAAGCTAAATGTTTGGAGCTTTTCCCCAGACAACCTTCTTAATTTATCAATTCCCAAGAGTAAACCAGTACTTTAAACTTGGATTTTTTCCCCTCTAACACAGAAAATGGTGGAAGAGTCACTGTTGTGGTATGACAATATAATAAAGTGCATCCTGCCATTTTAAACAGATGTTTACTTAAAAGATAGGGAAGGGAAAGATTACACCTTTACTTATTTTAGCCGAGGGGGCCAGATTTGTGGTCATTCTTGTGATCAGAACCACCTGCTACATTTGGCATTTCCTTTTACCTCCTCAAACCCTTCTCTTCCCCCAGAACATGGCTACAGAAAATCTTCCACCTTTTAGACAGACTCTAATACAGATTTGAGAATCATCAGCATTTCCCAGCTTCTCTTAAAGTTTCCTGGAAGCAAAAAATGGAAACTGTGACCACTGTAAAGTCACTCAGGAGAAAGAATGCAAACAGCCACTGCCACACAACCATGGGTGCTCTCAGGTCAGATCTGCACATTTAGTCACAAAAGTGAATGTCACTTTAGCATCAGCAGGAGAAGATGGCACCAACACTTTGCAGGTATGGCACAGTGCAGAGCTGGAAAAGCAACTCCCTCCCAAGGAGCAAAAAATCCTTGTTGGAGCTGGGCAGGCAAGGCTGCAGGAGGCTGGGTCTGCTGAAGGTGTGGATTCTCTGACAACTCTCAATGGTGGGGCATAAATCACAACTAAATATCAATACATTCCTTCTCAAGAACTACCAGGTTGCCTTCCCCTTCCTCCTTCCTTGCTGTGTATGTGGTAGTGAATCAGCCTTAGACACTGGCAATATATTTCAGGGAAATAATGGGAACAGATGAGAAAGCAAGAAGGCCCTCAGCTGTCAAAATCAACCCCTCACACCCAGGTGGTGGTGGCTCCTCTATCAAACTGACTTTCCTGGTCACAGCAATTTTTACATCTAGACAAGAAATTGTACACAAGAAATTACATACAACATACAAATCTGCTATTACACAGTAAAACAGGATGTGAATAAAAGACATTTGCACATCAAATAGTTGTTATAAAATGAAATATTCGCATGCTCACATACTGAGGAGACAAGCAGCTATCTGTGCAACAGTTCCTAAGCTCGTTTGCAGTTCATGTGTAGACAGACTAGACCCAGCCTGGCAGGTGAAGTGGTACTCACACAGCTGTGGACGTGGCTGTCCCTGTCCACATACACCAGTGGCACAGTCAGTAGATATAAATGAACCTGAAACAGAATGAGTTTTTGCCCCTAAAAATGAAAAAAAATACGGCAAGGCAACTAGAAAACCAGTTATCACCACTCCTAAGACAGTAACCTCTACACACTTCTCAGTTCCTGCCAAAGCCTGCAATGCTCAAGTTTAAAAGAGAACTTTTCCAGTTCATTTAAATACTTCCACATGGCTGTTTACATTCCACATAAATAACAACGCATATTCTGTTTTGTTTCTAAATACCAGTTGCTGTCAAATCCAAGAGCACAGAAGCACAATCAAAGTTACAATCCTCTTTACCACATTAATCCTTCTGCAACCTCTCAGCTGTCTCAGTGCAGCCACTGCAGCAAGTGACAAGCAACATGTGACTTGTGCTGTCAAACAGTTAACGTATTAATGACATTAATCTCGGAGGAAAGTTTAACACTCTCTCACTGAATTCACTGCACTTTCTTAAGAAGCCATTTTGGATCAATATCTGTTATTTTTTCTAGTTAGAGGCTAGAGTCTAAAGGCCTGGTGCTACATTTTGTTCGAAGGTGCAGTGCAAACTCTGCATCAGTAGCATTGCAAACGATCTTCAGCTAGTCCAGGAGATTCTCCATGTCCTATGGAAACATGGATATAGTCCAACTTTCTCGGCCAAATCTGAATTGTTTGTACATGTGAAGTCCTTATGTTGTTGGAGACCTAACAGTCCCTGAATCTCCAGAGCTCCTCTCTTATGCCCTTGCACTCCATTTCTAATCCTCCTTCCTGCATCCTGCACAATGCAACCCCCACCTTTCCCCAAACCTCTGCTGCAGCTGCCAAAAAGTCCTCTAGATCTGCCTTTAAACCTGTAATTCCACTGGATCCTCTCCGACAGGTCATCAGGGAATACCAGCAGCTGTTTTGCAGGAAACGCCACATCTCCCTCGAATCATAAGCAAAAAAAGCAAAGCAATAGAGGGGCAACACGAGCTCCAGAGCCACTAGCACAGTATGTGGGAAAATGAGGCAAAACCACACTGAGTAGAAAAGCTCTTCTCAAATTTTTGCCTTGACTCTTTCACACAAGATCAAGCACTCAGCTCACAGCAAACCTTACAGACAATGTCACTACAGCAAATATGTTGCCAGTAAAAAAGGCCACACATAGTAGCTTTCTACCCAGAAAAGACCTTTATGTGATCCTGAAACTGCAGATTTCTCTTTTCTGGACTACAAACAAAACACGTTTCTAACCATATCCATTCTTACCCAAAATACTCTACTCAAAATCGATCAAATCAAGTGAACAGTTTTCGCCTGCAGTTTGTGTCTTCTCCATCAACGAGACAGAAGATTGCGAAGGAAAAATGTCATGGTACAGTTTGAGCATAGAGATATGACTTTGGTCTTTCAGTGGGTTGGGGTTTTTTTAGGTAGTTGAAACAAAACAAAACTAAAAATCCCTCTTCACGTTGTCAGAGGACAGACACTAGAACTTTGCCAGCCCCAGTAATTCTGAAACGTTACTCTCGTCGAGCACGATCTGACTTCCTGCGCACGAGGGGCCTAAGGCACAAACCAATTTTAGGCTGACCCACTCTGAGCCCCAGTGATATGGATTAGAGCTAGGTATTAAACAAACAAAATATAACTGCTAAAACTCAGAAAGGTAAGAAAGCTATTTGCTGCTAGCAAACAATTACAGAATAATAAAACTCCTCCTAACTTGTATTCATCACAACGCTCACAGCCCTGTGACTTAAAATAGCACAAAGTAACTGATCCGACTGCCCTTAACACAATATGAACACTGTTTGTTACTGCCCATTTACAGTATTTAAGCAGATGGTAATGAAATTTAGTAATGTAATTCTGTAGCAGTAACATATCAGTCTCCTTGATGAAGATGTTACTTATGGTAACTCACACACCACCTATGCACGAATTACTTGTTCTATTTGCAGTATATCCTGAGGTGTTGGTTGCACAGCCCTTCACTATGCAACATTGAGCAGTGTATACTTACAATTTCAGTAAGCAGTAAATGAAACCTGCCACCTTGTACTGATCCCAGTTCAAAGTTTGCAAATGGACTTGGCATTAATCCCAATAAAACCAAAACAGAACAACCCCCACACATGCCCAAAAAGCAATAGCGAGCGACCAGAAAACTGAGCAACTAGACTCGCAGAAATGTGTCATCCTGCAGTAACTGGCAGCTGGTTCATAGCAAGAATTCATAAACACCTTGTAAGCACTTTCATTTTGCAGCCACAGTCTGAAAAAAAAAACCCCTAACCAAACCCAGTGCGTGAGTCTAAGCAAAGATAAAACTGGATTTGATGTTAGCAAAGTACAGCATAATGTTGCAAGACCGAAGGATAACTTTACCAGCTTTTTGGACAAAACACTATTCCAAGTCCAGCTGAAAAAGTTTGGAAATAATATCCGCAAAGCGTTCCACCCTCCTTGCGCTGCGCACTGGAAAGGAAACAGCACAGTCGGTTTCATTTTGATACTTCTTGTAAACTGACAAAGGAAATAAAGTGCCAGCTCCAGCCCCCGGACTGAGCTGCTGCACAAAACGCAGCTCCACAATCACAAGCTTCGTTCCAGGTCAAATGACATAACTGGGAAATAATCAAGTGCTAAAATAACCACCGTTCTGCTGGTGTTTATTTACAGGAAACACGAGCTTCGCTTTCTGACAGAAACCAGCTAAAACGAGTCTCCATTTCACAAAGTCTACAAGTGAGTAGGATCAGCGAAATTATGCAAAACATCCTGCTAGAAGAAGAAATGTAAACGGAGCCACTTACAGAGAGGAGCAGGCTGCCAACTTAATCTGATTCCACGACGACTGTAAACATGTACTTTTGGAACGTGAAACGATTCACATTGCCACAGATGCCGTCAGAGAAACACAGCAACGTGATTAGGTATTCTGCACACGGGAAAAAAAATCAGGCAGATGACCTGCTGCAGCAAATACCAGATCAGCGCTCGCACACACCAACTGTTTTGACTACAGGCACTTGTTAAGCACCAAGTTTCGGTCCTACCAGTTGGACACCAGAACTGAACCTGTGCCAAGAACAACAAGAGCTGAAAAAGGCTGCAGGGTTTTGGGTTTTTTTTTCAGAATTGTTGATACAACTCAAGCAACTGCAGAAATGAACTAAAGTGCAAAATTGCAAGCAGAAGACACGAGTGTGTATTTAGAGGAAGACACTACATTTTTCCTTCCTCGATTCAGGAAAGGAGGAGAGTGTTTGTGTGTAACATGGCAGGATGGACCCGCTGTTTTCCTGGAAATTTTTTTATTAGTGATGGCATTTTTCAGAGTAATTATATGTGACAGGAGGAAAAAAAGATTCTAGAATATCACTAAATTACACTCAAGTGGCCAAATATCTTAAAAATGGCCAAATTCCATAAAAAGCCACACACTCAGCATTTCCCGGAACACTTCAATTCCTCTTCAGTAGAAAGCGTAAAAAAAATAAAAGAAAGGTCAAATGGAACTCCAGCATGTCAAAAATTGCTGCAAATAGTGCAATTAATTATCCTAAATGTAAAATGGAACTTCTGGATACCTGTTGGCTTCTTTTAAAAGGATTTTGAGATCTAAAGATGAAGCTCCAAGGTATCAGTGAAGCATCACAGAGACAGGAAAACAATGGAGCGAATACCCTGCCCTGGTGACAGTGTCAGTCTTCACATCATCGAGCTGCAAGACCTGGATTTAATTGTAGTGTCAAGGCCTGTTTCTGCAGCTATAAAAGAGGATATTAATGATTTAGGGTATTAACTTGATTAAAAAAAGAGTTGAAGATTTAAGTAGGAATTCATCACGTCTGTAATGACACAATTCCACACGTGTAATCGGCATTTGCCACCTGACGTGTTGCTGCTGCAGAAAAAAAATTACCATTTTGAACTCCAAGTCATACATATTTCTCAGCTCAGCAAGGCCAAAAATCCCCGGGCAAAAAAGAAATAACAGAGCAGGTGAATCCCAGGCACACACTTTTCTGAGTGACAGTTGACCAAAGAAAAGCAAGGAAAGGTTATGCAGAGAGATTTCCTGTTCTGCTGGAGGAGATGCTCTAGGAGTCCAACATGAAACGAGTGAGACATCCTGATGTGTCTGGGAGAGTTTGAGCTAAAAGCACCTCACACCTTGTGCCCAGAGCTCACAGTACAAGGACAGTCTTCACCATTCTATTCCACTGGCATCTCATTACCTGCTGACGAGTGGCAACGGCATTCCCAACATTTCTACACTCAGAGGATGGAAACACATTATCAGCCCCAAGCTTAGGGCAGGTACACCAGGTGAAATGCTAAAATCATAGAATCATCCAGGCTGGAGGAGACCTCTAGGATCATCATGTCCAACCATTAACCTGTCACTGCTGGAACCCCTAAACCCTAAACCAGATCCTCCAGCACCAGATCCAGACACCTCTTAAACACCTCCAGGGACGGTGACTCCACCACCTCCCTGGGCAACCTATTCCAATATTTCTAGTGATCAAGCCATGGTACTTTACTTCAAGCAAAGGTAAGCACTGCCAACAAATTGGAACTTTGTGGGTGATTTTGTATGTGAACAGAAATCCTTTATTTGGCTACTCACTGGACGAAAGAAAGAAGTATCTCTACATTTTGGACTGAAATATAGCACGAGGAACAGTTTACTTGATGTAGAAATTTACAAACAACTCAGCTATTCATTCCTTCAAACACACGACTTCAAATAATTTCACTCCAGATTGCTGCAAACAGAGGAAAATTTAGCATTGCCATCATCTCATGCTTCGTACTGTGACAGACCTGTTTCCTCAGGCAGATCTTTCACATTCAAGGTCATCTGATGACACATATTTTTATTTATTTACTTACATTTATCAAGCTAAATATTACACTGTATCTCTAGTTGCATCTTTAATTATATTTACAAAACAATAACAAAAACCCAACTTATGTGCATTATTAAGGGCTAACTGGATGCCTCCCCTCACCTGTCATAAAATAGAAAAGTGATATTTCTCTAATGCTTTACTTAATCCAAACAGATATAATGGCATTTCTTTTTCCAGGTAAGAAAAGATAAACCACTGAAGAGTGAGATGGGACTACTGAGGTGGTTTGGGCAAAAAACAATGCTGTGCTATGACTCTGAGAAAACAGGTTTGGAAGACTTATGCTCTTGATCTTGTTTGGTGCAAAATAGGACATTGGATTTTACTCACTATCAGGATAACATGTCACCAGCTCATTTTATCATTCCTTAGAAAAAACTTATATAAAAACAGCATCTTCACTGAAACTAGCCCAGAATAAAAGCTTTGGAGGATGTGTATATAATCCCTGGTTTAAACCTTCTGGCTTCTGCTGTTACCTGGGATCCAGCATCTGGTGAATCCATGTATTTCTTAACAGACTGTTTTCTAAGCACAGAAATAACAGAAAAATATTCTAAAAACACATGGATTTGATCCCTAAATTTGCTCCATCTCTGTTAGCCTGATCTTCTCTGCCCTCCCCAGCCCTCCCACTGTCTCATCCCATACCCACAGTCCTTTGTCCCTCTCTGCAGAGGCAGGATAAGCTGTTTGGGCTGCAGGTACACGTGTGCCAACAATCATCAGTCCAGGCTACAGGTCTGCTCATGCCACAAGAAATACTATTCTCTGGGCCACACCATTTAGGGTGTCTCTCCACACTTGCTGATTTTCACAGGACTCCTGAAACTTCCTATTTTTGACCAAATGAGCAGATTTTAGAAGTCTTAGACAAAATTGGTATAATTGCATAAGGTTTATTGCTCTTGTTATTACTAATATAATTATAACAATAGTTTAGGAAATTCAAGTTAAAATCTATATATGGTTTATTTTTACTTGCTTTTCTCTGTTTCCCACTGCTCATGGATGTTCCCAAGTATCAAATTAATTCCCTTGGAATATTCTGGCATCTTTTCAAAGTCCAGGTAACCAAAGAGATCTGTCCACCTAAGGAAACTGTTTTGCTTTGAAAACTGAATGAGCTTACATTTAAGTTACAATTTACTTTATCAAAACCTGTTACAAAAGCAGCATAACTGTCAGTTCAGAATACTTCCCCATTCCAGGCATTTTAGAGGAATTGGTTCACTCATCTTTCAGCCACATTATTTGCCAGAGGTAAGAAAATCTATTATTTAGAATGCTGCATGAACATTCACAAGTGGTAATTCCCTAATACACAGTCTCAGAAATCAATGTGCAAAATAATTCCTGAAGAGGTCACTTGTTCATATTTCCCTCACTGTTTACAACAGCTCTTACAAACAAGAAACCAAACTCAACCTTCTATGGAACAAAATTCAACAGATAACACTGAGTTGTGGCTAGCAGGTCAAAAAAGGTGATTCTTCCCCTCTGCTCTCCTGAGACTCCAACTGGAACACTGGACACAGTTCTGGTGCCATCAACATAAGAAGGACATGGAACTGTTGGAGCAAGTCCAGAGGAGGCCACAAAGTTGGTAAGAGCACTGGAGCATCTCCCCTACGAGGACAGGCTGAGGGAGTTGGGGCTGTTCAGCCTGGAGAAGAGAAGGTTGTGTGGAGATCTCATAGCAGCCTATCAGTATCTGAAGGGGCTCTAGGGAAGCTGCAGAGGGACTCTGTGTTAGGAGCTGCAGTGATAGGACAAGGGGCAATAGGTATAAATGGAAAGAGGGGAAATTTAGGTTAGATATTATGAAAAAGTTTTTTACTCTAAGGGTGGTGAGACACTGTCCCAGGTTGCCCAGGGAGGCTGTGGCTGCCCCAACCCTGGCAGTGTTCACAGCCAGGTTGGATGAGCCTTGAGCAACCTGATCTAGTGAGGAGGTGTCTCTGCCCAGGGCAGGGACAATTGGGACTAGATGATCTCTAAGCTCCATTCCAACCCTTAATTTCTATGATTCTATGAAAGACATCCCCAAACACAAAAGTGGGTTTGTATGGCATTTTTACAAACTTATACGCATAAAGTATTTTTACATACTTTACATGATTAGCTACAGTTTTATAACAAAAATGATGGTTTCTGCTTTAACTTGCATCATTTATGATTTCTAACTGTGGAAACAAAAAAAAAAAACCAACTCAGACCTAACCACACATGAATGAAATAGATGCAAATCAACCTCAGGCCAAGTGACAACTACTTCCTATTCTGCCTCTGCAGGCACCTCTTGACCATTTTTCACTGCAACAAACTTCATGTGCTACAAATTACTTCTTTTGGATGAACGATTCACCTGTTCCTAATATTAGCAGCTTTCCCATCACTGCCCAGAATGAAAGGGTTTTGTGTCTACAATTTTTGATGTCTGTTATACCTATATATAAAAAAGTGGGTTTTTTCATATAGGCCCTTACTCAGCTTTTTCCAGTTACTGTATAATCAATACTAAATTGAGGCTTCCAAAACTGGTTGAAGTGTGGTCAGTGTTTCAGATGCTGTGTGAAGAAAGGTATTTTCCAAGAGCACACAGCCATTAGAATGCAGACCTGGATTTAAAGCATTCCAAGTTTATTCACCCACTCACGCTGCCTCTGTTATGGATTAATGTGGCAGGGATGGCACAGAGGAAAGACAGGTGATTTCCAGTACAACTACCTACCAAGCCACATGAACTGCACAAGGTGGCACAGCTGTGACAGCACAGCTATGCAATTCAGCTTTCCCTCCCACCACTTCCAGTGCCTTGAACAACCTGTCACCCAGTGCAGGTGGTCCCAGCTTTCTATGCATCTGCTCAGGAGCACACACATACCACACTTTAGAAACACTTTCAGGTAAGAAGAGATGTTTAGATGCTCATCATTTGAAGACACAGGATATTTTTCCTATGAGATGTTTTAGTTACTTTCTATAATTGTTTATATAAGTTCATAGGGGAAAGAAAAATCCCTTTTCATTAAAACAAGGCATAGCTCAACTCAGAGCAATTCTTTTGAGTTTTAACATGGACAGTGAGTAAACAAACCAAGATCATTAGAATTCCAACTTGCAAAGAAGTCCATATGAAGGAATCAGTTTTAGCTGAAAACATTTAACTATGATATATGCAGCAGGATGTCTCTCAGAAGCAGCATGCAATAAACATCTTTCCAAGGTACCAAATGTTTGATGTGTATTGGCTGGTTTTGGTTTAAACCACACAAGTCAATTGGAGCATGGGTAAAACATCAGGATGATGATTTCCTACCAGGTCTTGGCTGGCTTTTTATAGTGCTAGAACCTGGTTTCATCCATCCTTGGTGTAACATTTCACTACAGGTGAGAAGAATGAGTAGTACATCTGTTTGTCAAGAGGTGAGGGCAACCTCTGGTCAGCCAAGAAATGATTACAGAGACAGAAAGCCTGGAAACTAACAGGAAGATGAGAAAACAATTTTAAGACAAGGATTTCAAAGTGGGTTATTTATAGAGTCAACACTCAATTATCCATGGTCAGATTATCTGTACCAGAGATGCAGAAACAAATCAGCTCCAGCTGGGCTCATTAGCTTAGGTGCAGCTCGGTGCAAATGTTCCTACACTTCTAGGGTTCAGAAATTACGCAACGTCTTTTTTTCAGCACTAGACTAAATTTCTTTTTTCAATCTAAAGTAAGTCACTTTGGTTGTTCCTGCATAGCATTTCCAAAAGCCAAAGAACTGGGGGAAATGGCAAAGACTCCAGACGAGGCCACGGCCTGGCAGTGTGATCCCTGTGCTCTGGGTCCCAAGAAATGTATTAAGTCAGGCACAGCATCCAGCCTAAGCTGGCTGCAGGAGGCTGCAGGCATTAAGGGCTGTGGAGCCCTGGGATGCCTGGCAGCTGGGTGCAGACAGTCACAAGGTACCTGTGGCAGTGCAGGAGCCATGGCAAAATCACCCCAAATGCAGCTGGGACTGACTCTGTGAAGAGGGACTGAGCTGGGAGATAACTTTAAATTGTAATATCAAGGAGTCATTTAAACCACATATTCTAAATAAGGGAAAACTTCAAACAAGTGTTTTCCTAACTGTAAGAAAAACACAGTCATGGCAGTATCAACCCAGCTTGAAGCTGTTTTCCTGGCCACAATGCCAGAAATGTAATTGACAGTGAAATAAAAAGGTGGATGGGGAAGGAAATGGAAAAAATCCAACACTACATTTCCTACCTACCAATTGCTTCCCCTGATTCTGACTATGTTACTGCTCAAGGACTGAAACCTTTCTCCGTCTGTCAGGAGACAGCAAACTCCAGAAGAGACTTTATACTCCTTAGACTCTTCTGGAAGCTGTCCCTCCTCATCAGATTGATGCTGCTAGAGTTGAAAGAAATCCTACTGTTTAGAGATAACAAGAGATACTTCTAAATTTACTTTTTTTCCAGCAAGGGGAGTCACTTGACCAAAGAAGCAGGGAAAGGACAACAAGCAGAATACTGGCATGAAAAATCTCAGCTATAATCAACTGACTCCAGCTTGATTACAGAGGAGGAACTAAACTCTGTATTTGGCAAATGGATCACAGAGCCAGCCTTTTCTAAAGCTTTTTGCTGAGTCTGCCAATTGGTAGCTAGACAGTACAGCAGATTTAACCAGCAATGGCTAACAAGTGAACCAAAACTAAGAGAAAAAGGTTTATTTACACTGGAGAGCTCAAGCAGTTTCAAATGAGAGCTAGAAACAGAGGGTCACCAAGTGCAGGATGAGGTAGAGGGTTACCTATCCCACCAGAATATCATTCTAACACCTGAGGAAATATGCAGGTCCTAAATCTACAACCTTATTTACCCTTCCTTTCCTGCTCCCTAGTCCCAAAATGTCTTGACTTTCCAAGTTGCTTAAGGTCTGAAAAAAAAAAAAGGCAATTCAAGGAAAGAAATAGTCCAAAAGCAAAACTCACTATGATAGATATTACTTGTTAGAGAACTCTGGCAGTTTTACTTGTTCTTACTTCCCCTTACACTTCAGACCCCTCAGTGCCTGCTGCCTAAAAGGTGACAGCAGTGGAAGTTATAGGTCTGCTGTCTGTCTGTGCTGTTTTATCTTAGGACATGAAGTTTATTCTCAGTATTAGGGACTAACATATTTTGGAAGGTACAAACATTCAGCAAACAAAACTGGAGAATAGATCTCCTGTACAGTATTTACAAGTCTCCTGTATGGTATTTGTCTTGGAATATACACTAATGAGCACAGAAGTACAAGCACTAGAATGGAAAGGACTCAATTACTGTAAACAACTGGGAACAAAAGACAGTGAAACATTCAACAATTCACATCAACTGAAGGTTTAAAAGTTTTTACCTCCTTTACTGTAACAAGATTAGGTCAACACTCCCCTCCTGACCTTTAGCCCCATCAAACTAGGAAAGACCATAAATGTGAAACCACTGCACTAACTCACTGTCCTGCTCAAATTATCAATTACTGTAAGGTTTAAGGTAAGACACCCAAAGTATTGGGGGCTCCTGCCACAGTAAATTTCAGCCTGTAACTTCCAGGTAAATTGCCTGCATGTCTGTCAAGCACATACATGTGCACCACACTTAGCTAAACCTTCGGCTCCATTACTGCTCCCCCCACCCCAAGACATCAATTCCAGCCAGGAATTTGATTAGCAACAGACTGTGAAACACTTTCAGAGAATTTCAGAGGTGGCACTTACAAAAGGACAGTGAAATTTTATGGCCTGAAGGCCCCAGAGCAAAGCATGGCATCAGGCACTGCATGTCAGAGCTGCAGTCGTACCATGAATCAGAGAGGCAATTTCTTTTTCTGCTCCTATTCCCTTTCAAAACATTCCTGCCACACCTTTGACTTCAACCTGGTATTAACCCATGGCTGAATTACAGTGTATGGATAGAGACTGGACACATTGTATAACCTAACCTTGAATCTTTCAGCAACTGCTTCCTAGAAGAGGTTGCTCTCCCCTGCAGGTACAGCAGGTATGTAAGTCCCCAGCTGCAGCCTCATAGAGTCAGTACCCTGGGATGGCCTTGCTGTGCCTGCTTCCACAAGCAATCCTGCTTCATCCTGTATCAGGGACCTCCCTCTTACCAACAATTTTATGCCAATTTACGAGTTACAAATGTTACATGCTCCCCCCACTCCTCCTGGTTAACTGCAAAATTATTAAATGCTGTAGCTACATGGACTGCTTTTTGTATGATTTCTGTCTTCCTCTTCATAATTACCTGTCAAAATCTGGTACGTAGTGAGTTTAAAACAAATTGTTCTATGCTGGGTTTTTATTTTAATTAAATATAGAGCAAAACTGGTTAGACACCTCAGGACATTTCTTGCTTTACAGAAATCAGAGCTCACTTAACAGCCACAGTATTTCACAGATTTAGACACCACCTCTATAAGATAACACTGGGTTCAGCTAAACAAGTAGTTTTTCTTTTTTTTCTCAGAAAACTCTAAGAGAGTGCTCTAGTGTCACTTCGATTTATAAGCATTTTAAAAAGTGCAATGGAGATAGAGAACTTGTAGTTTTTCTCCTTTTAAGTTCATTAGAACAAACAGAGGGAGGCTGTAATCCATGCTCACAGCAAATAATTCAGCTGTAACTCATACCACAGCATGGCAGGGGCAAAGCAGCAACACCAACATTAAACCTGATACTATTCAGCCCTTAAAGCTTGCAGGTAATCCCTCTCTTTCCAAGAACTCCACACTGAGGGAAATCAGATATGCTTAAAGAATAATTCAGTATAATGAAAGTACTCACTTCCTTTTAAATTCAACTTACACGTCTAGAACCTTATCGTAGCTTCTAAAAGCAAATGCTCAGCAACTGCCTTGTTCTTTATTAAAAAAGCTCTATGGAATACATATAAAGGAGTCCATAAAATGTTGACAGCTGCCAATTCAAGAGTCAGCAGTTTCCCACTACAGCGGCACGTTGTGTTTAAACTACTTTGGTGCCACTGTCATATTATTAATCAGATTTAAAAAACCCCTATGAATCACACATTTCTAAAACACTGTTACCAATGTCATCAGATATAGTTTGCACGATCTTTTTAACCGCATTGTCACATGTGAAATATATGTGGCAAAACAAAACACAGAAGACACAAATGCATCCTGTGCATAAGGGAGAAATCGTGGAAACTTCTTTGCATGTGTGGGTCTTGCTAAGTTTCTAGTTACCTGCCCTTCTGAGGCAGCTGCAGATGGAGCTTAGTGTCTGCTCTCAAGCTAAACATCTTTGTAGTAATTTGTGTAGATCTGTGCAGATAAAAATAAAAACCACAGGCTATATTAGATTCCAAGACCGTAAGCAACACGAGCTCTCATATTTGCACAACAGCATGCTGATATAGTTGTGGAAAAAAAAGGTAAAAATAATCACAGTACAGATAACCAAGGCTCAAAGTTCTGGTTATGCTATAAGTTTCTGTACTGGCACTTCCTGCTCTGGTCTAAATACTCTTTCTTAACCTATTTGCCCTTCTACGCTAAAGTCACGAACTGCCATTCTTCTCCCAGCTTCACATATCTACACCTGATTTGCTCACTTACATTACCAGAAACCATCAGGTCAGTTTTAAAAGGTCTTTGGTGCACAGGAGGCATTGCCACAATTAATCACAGAGGCCAGAGCTGCACTCAGGCTTCCTGCACAAGGCTCAGCCCAGGAGAACCCTCCCGGAGCAGGGCAGGAGGTGGAAGGGACCCTGGAATGCCTTGGCTAGTTTGGAGCCCGCAGGTGTTGCTGCCAGCCCTTAGCTTGTGTCACCTCCCTCCACACTGCACAGAATCTAAAACTCTGCAAGTTTCTCTCCACCAACACTTGTGTCCTCCAACCTCGTGCGGCTCCTCCAACAGGATTCTCAGTGGCAACAAAGCAAGGCAAGTCCTGCAGCGACCCTGACTCACATCCAGCCCCGCTGCAAAACCCACCAGCGACGGCTTCGCCCGTGGGGCTGCAGGCAGGAGCCCTCCGGCAGGGATGCTGCCGGGAGGGGAGAGCAGCGGGCCGGGAGCTCCCTCTCCTGTGCCCCAGCGCCGCCGCAGCATCCCTCGCTCTCCTCCCTACTGTCCCTATTGAGCAGGAAAAGCCTCAACAGTCAAAAGCTCAAGATCAGCACAGTAAATGCAAACCTTTTAATCCTGAAGCTCTCGTTTCATTTATCACTCGATTCTTCTCCTGATAAGTTGTCAAAGTTTTAATTTGGTTTCTGAAAGGCTTAGGGAAAGCCAATCCTTGGAGCAGTCAGTGTGCCAGCTGTGCCACAGCTTCAGCCACCACCAGCAAGGTCTCATGCTCCTTCCACCTTCCTCATCCTCCAGCATTTGCTGAATTCCAGGCAATAACATATGGTAACTGGTAATTAAAAATTAAGCATTGGAGGATCTTTGTTAGGAGCCGCAGTGAATGGATAAATTGAAAGAAGGAAATTTAGGTTAGATATTAGAAAAAGTTTTTCCCTGTAAGGGCAGTGTGATACTGGCACAGGTTGCTCAGAGAGGTATTAGATGCCCCAACCCTGGCAGTGTTCACAGCCAGGTTGGATGAAGCCTTGAGCAACCTGCTCTGGTGGGAGGTATCCCTGCCTAGGGCAGGGGACTTGGACTAGATGATCTCTAAGGTCCATTCCAACCCCTAAAATTCTATGATTCTCTGATTATCTTTGATTTTTTACACAGTGGAGCACAAGTGGACCCAGAATTGAGAGCCTGTTACTGTCAACTGCTGGATAAACAAAGTTCTTTATCACCTATTTTTCTCCTTACAAGTACTCTCTACTCACAGGATGCAGATATCAGAGCTATGGTGTCACCAGCCAAAATAAAAAGCTACAGCAACAGGCTGAGCTTTGCTGTGGCACAGCTCTGCAGGTTAAAGCATCCTCTGCCAAACCCTCAGCCAGCTGACTGCTGCTGGAAACGGCAGGTTCCCATTACCCAGAAATACTTCCTTTGGCATAACACTCAGGATTTGGGATGGCAGCATGTTTAATGTTTACTCAATGCCATTACAAGACATTTATTTCAACCATATTTTAAAGGGCGGCCCCTAGGCTCTCCCCACATACATACAACTCCTCTTGCAGCCGAGTAGTTGCTGGCTTGTCCCACTAAAACCAGCCAAACCCATCAATTTGCAGCAGAGCAGCATGGGAACTCAGGTTAAATGCAAGTTTGTTCTCACAGCTGTGTCCAGCATGAAACACACCAACAAACAAGCTCACAGTGTGAGGTACTTTGAAATATTCCAGGATTAAACTCCATATATTTGTATACACGCATGGAGAAGTGTTCCCCAGGAAATTAGGTTGGAAGATGTTCCCTCTGGAGCACTGCATTCCTTGGCTGTGCACCCTCCCCAACCACGCAGGGATCCCAGTGGGGCAAGAGCAGGTATGGCCCTAATTTATTCCAGTTTCATTCTTAATCACAGAATCCTCTGCCTGAGGCCTTGGAAGAAGACAGGGAGTGTGAAAACACAGAAACAGATCTCGAAGATTAGTTATGCTAAGTAAACTCTTCAGAGGACACTGCAACAGGGTAGAAGACAGAACTGGATTCAAGACATCCTGACCCACTGGACCCAAAACGGAGCCCAGAAATTTAGCCAGCAGATCTTTGGAGGTCCATAACCAGCTGGTTTGTGGCTCTGTTTGTTTTTAATTTAATTTGAAGTAAAAAAATAAACTGCATTATACATTCGAGGCATAAGCCTACCTAAGAAAAATAGTCCTGAACACTTGTGGGATTTCTGTGCAGGAAAGCACTGACTGCAGGTACACGTCTCACAGAAGAGGCAATCACTGAAGCCAAGGAGTAATAAAACCAAATAAAATATGGAAGGATAAGCAGAAGGGAAACAATAACAGGTACAGAAATAATAGGAAAATAATATCAACATGTAAATAAATAATATTTATGAATAAATAAAGTAACGGAGTAAATAAATAATAAGACAAATAGGTAAAAAGCTTAAAACTGACTGGGAAAAGAAACCCAGCAAAAATAAATGCTCCTAAAAAGCTGCAGTAAAGCTGAGAAATTGAAGGCTGGAAGAAGCTGGGGCTGTGTTGCATAGCTCCATCATTTCATGGCTAGGTTGTTAGGCACTGCTAATGCCTGTTTGCACATCTCAGATTCAAAGCTGTCAAAGCATGAGGTTACCCCCAATCCTGGGGATCCATGGGGCTGCTGAAAGCCTCACTTCAGCAGGTGAGACAGGTCCAGCACAGGAACAGCCACTACGACACTGTGTGGCTGTGAACGTTTAAAATATAGCACAGGGAAATGTTAAGGAAGGGTTAACTTCCACACAGAAGCAAAACAACACCCCAGTTTGGCGGGGATGGGGGGTGGGGAACATGCATGCACAGTAACCATGCAAACAATCCAGCAGAAGTAAATTCAAAGTGATGCTTTCACTATCTGAAAACAAAAAATCCATCTTCTGAAAACCAAGGCTGATGTTAGCTTTTGTTTAAAATACAATAAGGATGTTGACAGATTTCTGTATCTTAATATTAGGCATCTCAAGTGATCCATCAATAGATTGCCTGAACCAAATGTTTCAGGAAGTGATAACCAATGCTTTCATTTTCCATTTAAAAAGGGAAATTTATCAACAATATCAAGACACTTATTTAAATAGGAAAAGATTTCTACAGCTGAGCTGAAGACCACACACATTTACCTTACAGATTAGCTTCTTGTAAATGGTTTTCTGCATACAATGACATACTAACAGCCACAGTTTGTGCCAACGACAGACAAGTTCTGCACTCAATCACACTGAGAAAATACTGCACAGTAAATAATTTTCTAACTCTAGAATCCTAATAACAAAAGTTTTAATAAAGAACCCACAATCTGCAAAAAGGCTGAGAACAAAACAAGACAATAGTTGGAGAACAATTCACTGTAGGTAATATGGGGTGGGAAAGATATTTATTTTACAGGATCACTTCCTTTACTCATCTTGCAGGCTTTAATTAAGAGGCTATGAAATGAAGAGTAGTAGCTAAGAGTGATTCCTTTGTAACCTGCTTTCTTCAGGCTACAAAATGTGTTTCTGGTTATAGTAATACTACATAAAAAACATTAATGAAGCTGCCTACTTACCAAAGCCTAGATATAGACATTAACTTGCCTGAAGTCAACACGAAGTTAGGATAGCAGGCTGTTTTTAAGACTATCTTGAAAAGAAAACATCTAATCTCTGCAGTTAGTTTTGGATTAACGAAGCTGGGTTTGTCCCTATTGAAGAAAAGAAAGGGATATGCCAGCAGCATTTCATAGCAACTCTTTAATGCTATGCATCAGAAGAACATTCCCACAGAATTTTCAACAGGAGGCCCCAAATTTAAATATTAAGTGCTTTCCTGATGGATACTGGCACTATCAGACAGCTTGCACATTTAAGCTACTTGAACCTGGGAACATTTGTTAGTACCCAGCACACAGAGATTACCTAGTCTGGAATGTGTTCTGGGACTAAAATTTTCAAATGCAGAAACAAGAGTCCAATCTGTTGGGAGTATACATGTTCCCTGCTAAAGCTGTGAGGGCTCAAAATAGTGCCAAAATTAATTTTGTTTCCTCATGCTGGCAGGTAGGTCAACATGCAGGTTTTTTCCCCCCATCTAGAAAGAAACAACAGCTTCAGCAGCTCAGCACCAGCAAAAACAACGGAACAGACTTCAGGCAAAAAGCTTTAACCCAACAGAGAAACAAAACACCAGTGTGTATGTTTGAGTGGCGGCTGTATCAAGTGTTCTGGGGTTTTCTGAGCCCCAAATCAGGTTTCCTATGTTTCAGTGCCATGGATATTTCGGCACCAAGGGACAGAAGAGGTGTGTCAGAGCACTTGGGAAAGCCAACACTACTGATTTTGCCTGTGGAGATTATTTCAGAATAATCTCTAAAACTTTAGCTGATCATCTCTGCAGACAGCTGGTAGAAACTACCAACAGGCATCTTATCTAAACCACATTTAGCAGAAAGAAGAGAGGGGACCCAGATTTCTATGAATTCCAAGTATCCTGACTCAACTCCTCCAACAGCTCAAGCATCTGATCCATTTTCAGAAACATGCTCTCCAGAGCTGTGTTTGTGGCCTATAAAACACTCCTGTTACTCTTGAAGATCATAGACCTTCACAAACAAATCAAACTATTGTTGTACGGAGGAAAATTACAAAGCCCCAACTAACAAGTGGTGCTTGACAGACACTCAGCTGTGCTTACATTACCCTACAGATCAGACTGATGACTCAGTGATCCTGAATTTTCACAGCACATCCTTCAGAAACACCATGGGATTCTGGCTTCTTGTGTAACATCTTGGCAACAACAAGTGAGGAACACAGGTTTAACTGAGGAGTGCCTCAGTCCTGCACAGTTCACTAATTCCCTAGATCACACTGTTATTTTGGGGGGATCCTAGAAGGCCTGAGATATATCCATACCCTGAGGGAGTTCCTTTTTTCCTGCCTGCCCTCTGAGATTTGTCCATATTTGAGGCAAGGAGCAGCTACTCCAGCCCCTTTCACTTGACTTCAATCAAACCTTGCATGAGGTTTGCTCCATCCTTACCAGCAGAGACCTATGACACACACAGTTCTCTCCCTTTTCATTTGTCATCCATGCCAAGATGATGTTGCCTTGGCCTGTCAATTTAGATGTCAATAAGCATACAAATCACATTTTTAAAACAGCTTCAAAGACTGTAACAGCACAGCAAAAGACAACCTACCATCTGCTTTCTCAGGAAAAAGGTCATTTTTTCAGAAAGTGCTTATTTAATGTCTAGCACAGGATTTGTGTTTCTCAGCCATGATTCCTAGGGGATTCTAGAGATAAGTTTCTTTTATTAAAAATAAACTATTGTAACAACAAAATTAAGGACAAAATTTTGTTTCCATTTTGAGTTGAACAGAGTTTTCTTGCTGTAAAACTTCTAACCTAAATTATCTGGGCACAGTGAAGCACCAAGAAGTGATCACACTGTCTTACCAAAACAGCTAGAGTTAATACTGTACAACCACATAAAATCCAGTCCTTGTTCTCAATAGATTATACATGATGATTTCAAACACTTGGGTACCTCACCAGTGCCATGGGGGTCAGCAGTGCCACTACAGTGCAGCATTGTGCTTATGTGCCTCTAGGATACTCAATGAAACCAACCCAACAAGGAGTGAACGTTCCTCCTCTGACACTTAAACCTGCAATTCTTCAAGCGAGACAACAGATCCTTCAGTACCTCTCTCTAACAAATTTTTCCACTGCTCTATGTCTCTGAAAGTTAACATTTACATGTCAAATGATACCTGAAGAGTTAATGAATGCAAAATAAAGCATGCAAACCCAGTGTTTCTTATGGGACCAATGCTGCTGTACATTGTACTGGTTTCTGAAGTTTGTTGCTTTTGTCCTCATACACTTACTGCTTCCTTAAGGTGTTACATTGAAAAAGCCTCAAATGTATCCTTTAACTACTTACAGCAAGAACAAATGCTTTGCTTGATGTGTGCAATGCTGCACACATCCTCACCAAGCACCCCAACATTACATTGCCTAGCTGTGAAATTTCACAGTCCCAGGTAGTGGTTGGTATCTCTTGCTGACTTAATTCAACTGATAATAATGGGTTTATTTCAATTAGTCTCACATTAGAATCAGTGATTTAGATTTAAATTAAATTCACATCATTTTCATGTCCTGTGGGTATGCGTGTTTTGACAGCACTGCAAGAATGTACTGCAAGTTGCACAGAAGTTGATTGAAACAGTCAAACCTGCATGTAATTGCTTGCTGACAGGTACCTCGAAAATAGTCCAGAGTGGATTTATCTGAACATACAAAAGTACACTCAGAAAAAACAACTTAAAGCCACCTGCATGCATAGAAGGAACATAGGATTTATTACTACATTTTTAATTCCTGAATCACACACTACAGCCTTTTTTTTCCTGCAGCTACATGTATCACCTCAGACTTCCAGAATTCTTTTTCCACACAATGCATATTACAAAATTCTACTTTTAAAATTCAAAAATATTTTTTAACAAGTGCTAAACATAAAAATTTCCTTGCTTACTTTGTTCTGATCCCCAGCCTCTGAAAAACTGCATCATCTGTGCAGTCTCATTAAATACATTTGCTCAGATAATGTACAAAAAAGCAGTCTGTAAGTAGAATTCACAAAGTTTTTGCAGAAACTTGTATTCAGTTTGTTATCTCCTCCCTCCTGAATGCAGTGCTGCAGCAGGCAATATTCTGGATATGCAGTTCAGCAATCCTCATTGTTTTTTCCCCCCATGTATATCTCATTTCACTTAACTGACAATTTTTACTTTAATCCTAGTCAGTCAGAATCTGTGGAGCTTTAGAGCTGACTTTCTATGTCTTTTGATAACAGGCTTACTCCACATATGAAAACTTACTCACCACATCCCCCTTCAGGGCTGCAAATTCCCATTAAAGATGAGTCCTTCTGGGAGAAAAAAAATAGCATGCTGCCATCAATCCTTAGATCACAGAATCACAGAATGACTTGGGTTGGAAGGGACCTTAGACACCATCTAGTTCCAACCCTCCTGGCACGGACAGGGACACCTTCCACTAGACCAGGCTGCTCAAAGCCCCATCCAACCTGGCCTTGACCACTGCCAGGGATGGGGCAGCCACAGCTTCTCTAGGGAACCTGTTCCAGTGCCTCACTACCCTGACAGTCGAGTTTCTTCCTTATTATCTAATCTAAATCTGCCCTCTTTCAGTTTAAAGCCCTCTTGTCCTACCACCATGTGCCCTTGTAAAAAGTCCTTCTCCAGCTCTCCTGTAGCCTGCCTTGGTATTGGAAGGTGCTCTAAGCTCTCCCCAAAGACATCCCTTCTCCAGGCTGAACAACTCCAACTCTCTCAGCCTGTCCTCACAGCAGAGGTGCTCCAGTCCTCTTGATCATTTTTGTGGCCTCCTCTGGACTTGCTCCAGCAGGTCCACACCCTTATGTTGGGGCCCCAGAGCTGGATGCAGTACTCCAGATGGGGTCTTATGACAGTGGAGGAGAGGGGCAGAATCACCTCCTTGGCCATACTGCTTTTGACGGTTGGAAATATATCAATATATTTTTGTCAACACTCTGCAGCTACCAACTACAAAAAAACCCCCTCAAATCTAAACAGGCACAGCCCAGAAAAAGGCCACTTTAAGATCAATTCAGACTGCAAATCTTACATCTTCAAGGTCAGGAGTCCTTTCCAAAAGATAGGCTTTTAAGATTGCAGTTTAGAGAAGACAGGGAGAGATGAATTAATAATTAATTGCTACTGCTGTTCCCTCTGTAAGTGCTACCCTGAACCATGCATTCTCCCTGTCTTCACCTTGCACCACTTCTGGCATTCACCTGCCACTCTGATGGGTGAGCTTAGCTTGCTAAACCAGCAGAAAACTAACCAAAGAAAGGAGGAAAAGGTGCTAAACCACAAATAAACCCAGCCCTCCCTGAGAAAGAGCACTGCTGCACCTCTCGACCTGGGGCTGCTCTCACAGCTGAGTCTCCAACCTGTATCATCTTCCTCCAGTCCATCAACATTTACCAGTCGAGGCTCAACAGTAAATTCCCACAAAACATCACTGACTGCTCTCCCATTTTGCACAACGTTATTTTGGGAAACAATGGCAAGTGTGACAGTCTGGCATCAATGCCTGATATTTGTACCACTGGCTGGTCTTAATTCACCTTGCTGCTTTCAGTTACAGCAGTAGAAACTCACAAAATTTATAAAAGAAACCCTAATCCTGACGCTGAAAATTCCCTATATCCTAAACATTAAAACAAACACATTTTGCATTGTTAATTTGCCCCAAAATCTTCAAATCAAAGATGAACTGAAAATACAACAGTTAGAGTGTTTATTCTCTCTTAGTTAATTTAAAAAACAATTTTTTAGTTAAATTGAGAATCAAAAAAAAAAAATAATCTCACAACATTAAAATTAGTTAAATTGAGAATCCAAAAAAAATAATCTCACAACATTAAAATTAAGTTCCACAATAAAAAAAAGTTTCACTGTACCAAAACTGGTTAGTCAACATGGAATAAACAAAACACAGGTTGCCCATCAAAGGAAAAACCAGTATGAAAGATAGTGTAACACTTTTAGTGATGAAGGTATAAATGCTCATTTGCACCACAAGCAAAGTGGTTATTGCATTTCTTACAACACTAGATGAATATTCCACACATTAAGGAAAGAAAGATCACTAAAGCAACAGACATCAGGAAGCCATTCCATAATGTAAGACTAGATGGATTAACAGTCCATGTTAAAAGAGCAAACTGTTACAATGAGAACTTTTCTGTAAATGGCTAATCCACACTAATAAAACCACTACTAAATATCACTGCAGGTAATAATTTACTTTAGATGAATATCAACTAAGCCAAAACATATTTTAATGTAACAGCGTGGGTTACAGTTTAAAACTGTTTAGTCATTTTTGTCACCAGTACAATCTAATGTTTCTAGGAATGCAAGTCATTTTTATTAGGCAGCCAGCTGCAGACTTTGCTGGAACGACATAAAGTTCCAGAAAAACAGGGAAAATGACCATTCATATGCTTTCAAAAGCTTCCCAAACACATGAATGGAAGCTGTGTTTGAATGGCGAAAGTCAAACAATCTTGAAACTAGATTAAAGGAAGTAAGTAGAGATTTATTTGCAGTGCATCTTTTTATTCCACATAAAAATGCTTGTGCTTAGTGACCAAGATTTGGTCCATGCTTACAATAAGGTACTATTGCAATGATGTATGATGAAACAATCTTTAAAAAATGAACTGTGAGCAACTGCTGTAAGAATTACTTTGATGCACACAGCAGCAGGGAAGGCAGTGATGACTAATGGGGAGAGCACTGCTTGGCCAGCTGAGTCCCACAGTGTGGGGGAGGCACTGCACGCCAAGGAACACTTGCAGGGAACCTAAAGCAGATACTCCTAGAGTGCAGGGAAAATATAGGGCAGGAAAAGAAATAAACTTGCTCAGCCTTTCCTCCTGTAGCATTTTTCTAAAGATAATTAAAACAAACAGCTAAATGTCCGTGCAATCTTATGAAAATTCCCTTTGATTTCCTTACATAAAGCCAATACCGAATGGGCATCTTGCACAAAGATGTCTATGCTGTTTCCACCAGGTCTCTGTGTCCATTCCACAGTAAGTACAAAGCCTACATGACAACAATCTTACACTTGGTAATAATATTGATTCTCAAAATTTCACCATTCTTCCTCGTTACAGGGAAATCAGACAATAGGTATTTGAAGCCACAGTACAACTTCCTATACAATACTCACCATAG
The DNA here is from genome assembly GCF_000695815.1 of Acanthisitta chloris. NCBI lineage: Eukaryota > Metazoa > Chordata > Aves > Passeriformes > Acanthisittidae > Acanthisitta > Acanthisitta chloris. The sequence goes on from NW_008650887.1 coordinate 66,974, forward strand.
CTGTCATTCTTCAGTTTAAACAAGTTATTAATTACTGCAGCTTCACCCAGCAACACTTCTTATGCATGTTTCTAGGTTATCTGAAGAAACTTCCTGTTCTTAGTTAAACAAGCAGAGTTTAAGTCCTTGCAAAGAGGTGAACTTTTTTTTTTAACCCCAATAAAAATAGACAACGCCTCAAAATTTCCAGAAGTATCTTCAGGTGATCTGAATCAGACACTTCACACACTCAACTGCAGCCTCCAAGGGTATAAAAAGCAGAATTATGCACTGTTATGTTGACTGTACTTTATCTCAGTGTGCCAGGACTGGCCTTAGCTCAGCACTGTGACCACTCAACTTCATGAAACTTTAGAAAACTTACATGGAAGTTCCTGGCAGAAACTTTGCAGACTTGGAGCCCCCAAACCATTTCTCCCAAAGAGGGCCGGGATACATCCTGCTAACCACAGGGATCTCAGGGAAGTCAGCTGTACCTGCATAACTTAACATGATTGTGCTATATCCATGGTCCTCTGTCAGCTTGGAGGGTTGAATCATTTAAGAACAAACAGACCTTCCCCAAACTAACCATTACATTGTACATTTTCAAAAACAATTGGGACTGATTCATGTGGTTGAGCTGGAGCTGAGCTTTAAACTTAAATGGAACATTTTAAAAAACAATTGGGACTGATTCGTGTGGTTGAGCTGGAGCTGAGCTTTAAAGTGAAGCATATCACAAAAAGTAGAAAGGCAAAGTGCAACATTTAAACCAGCTTAGGTCAATAATGATGCTGTCTCATCCCGTGTAAGTGTCTTATGTGAACTGCACTAAGAAACAGAATCCTAGTTGAAAGGGAAAGGGGGGGAAAAAAAAAGGAGGGTCAGGCAGGGTGAAATTGAGCCTTTAAAAACCCAGACCGATTTGCAACACAAACACTGAGGAGCAAGCAGCTTCCTCTTTGAATGGAGCAAGGCTCTGACCCTTCCTGTGTCACAACTCCCTGCGCTTGCTTAATATGTTTTCTGCTGGCAGCAAAACAAACAGCAATTCTATCAGCGTCACAGACACGTGTGTATCAAAATAGACACCACATTGTATCACATCCAGTTTTACACGAGACAGAAGATGTATTTCAATGAGCACCTTTGTTTTCTGAACTGCTCCACACCATTGCTTGTGATGAAATAGCTATATAAACTAACATTACCTTCAGTTTTTTAAACAGATGCTGTACAGCTATGTAAGAACACAAAATGATTGCTACAAAATTTAGAAGAAAAACACAAGAAGATCGTGAAGACAGTGCTACCCTGGCATCACATACAGCTCCAAAGGTCTTATCCAGCTGATTTAAGCCATGCTTTTTGCATTCATTTCCTTCTCAGACAGAAAATGGCCAGGTCAGGTCTTCAGTTAGCTGACACAGTCACACAAGTTTCAGATGATTATGTTAATTGAAATGATGAAGGCTGTAATACTTTCTCAAATAAATGAAACTAGTAGTGGAGCCCTCAAGATCCTGTTCAGGTAGATCTGAGTGGAGCACAGTTTGTATCTGCCAAAGTTAAAGAAGAGAAGGCTGCACAGTGAGGGTGTGACATGCTGCAGCAGCAGACAGTTTTCTTAGATCATAAACACATAAAAGAACCACCTGTTTTACTTGTTTAACAGTTGGTATTATTCCTTGGAGAAGAGGAGACTGAGGGAAGACCTTATTGCTGGATACAACTTCCTCATGGAAGGAAGTGCAGGGGCAGCACTGACCTCTTCTCTCTGGGACCAGGGACAGGACCCAGGGAATGGGCTGAAGTTGTGTCAGGGGAGGGTTAGGCTGGGGATTAGTAAATGGTTCTTCCCCCAGAGGTGTTTGGGCACTGAACAGCTCCCAGGGCAGTGTCACAGCCCCAAGGCTGACAGAGCTCCAGAGGAGTTTGGCCAATGCTCTCAGGCACAGGGTGTGATTGTCAGGGATGTCTGTGCAGGGCCTGGAGTTGGACTAGATGATCCTCAAGGGTCCCTTCCGACTCTGATTATTCTGTGATTCTGCAAACTCTGACTGCAGAGACTCAGCTGCCATTTCTATATTCTCTTCCCATTAATCAGAACCTTTCAGCAGACAGTCTAACTCTCTTTAAGCATTAAAGAAAATATTTACATATAGTGTTTTCTTTTTTGTGTTGTATGTCTGTTTTGGGGAAAAAAATAAATCAGTCTAACCCTACATTAAACATCAAACTTTAAAACAACAAAACCAAGACATTAGGCAATTCTACAAAAATGATATTAAACTAAAATAGTTTGAAAAAATGGAAAGTATTTGTTTTATAGAACAGAACTATGGAGCCAAAACTCAACAAATAACTAATGGTTAAAACAAAGCCTTGCATTAAGGTAGTTTAATTTTTAAGTGTTCAGTGGACTGTAGTGGTCTCTGTACCTCTCTTGGAGTTCATCTCAGTGATACTATCTAGTTAGAATTGTCACATTAAACCAAAACTAAACCCAGGCTGTCTGCTTAAGGAGTGCTTCTGGTGCAAATGCTGGCACCAATTTGGTCATTTCTCCACGTAAGTGCCTCACATGATAACCAACTGGAAATAAAACTGTCCTAGCACTGAAGATACTGAGTAACTTGGATCCCTCCATGGATGAAAGCAAAGCAGAAGAGGCTGAAGCCAACTTTGCCAGGTTCCACTCACAGACCTCAAAATGCCAAGGGGAGAGGCAATTCACCTTTTCCTGGCTCCACTTCCAAAATCTGACCTTGTATTTTGACTTCTCACCCCACAAAGCTCAAACAGGCCACTTGCAGGTTCAATATGACTGGACATCCTCAAATTAGGGCAGAAGCAACAATTAGGCTTTGTTCTCTTATGCCTCCCTGCAAATGTTCACTCTGAGTGCTAAGATAATCACCATGGGAAGGCAGGAAAGCACTTGGATAATACTGGCAAAAAGTGTCTATGAGGAACAACCTCGGAGCATGCACAGGCAGGATCTTCACCTGACCCATGCTAACTGTAAGACAAAATCTGAAAACTCTGTGTCTAAGAACTCCCAAATTGGAGGATGACTAAGTATCGTAGTGACCTCAAAACTACTAATGCCTGTGAGACATGGCAGTCCAGTCTTTGTGGTTTTATTTCTCTAGTTTATAAAAATAAACTAGAGTGAAAGCTGTGAACATCATATGGACTGAATACGCAAATATCCTGACCTGCCTCTCTTCACAGTTCCCCTCAAAAAACCCCAAACCCTGCTAAGTCTGTTCCTGGCTGCAGCATTGCCATTCACCTTTTGTTCTTGTCCCTTTTCAAAGGCAAAAACAGGCTAATTTTGATCTGATTTATTCCCAGTCTGCCAGATAATGCCTATGGAGCAGTAGGGATCTGGGACATGGAAGTGAAAAATGCTCAAAATATTCCAGTTCTTCCCAAGTCTGTCAAACAGACACTAAATGAAGTTTTCACCACTCCCAGGACTCCAAGCTAGGACATGTGAACTGTGGCACTGTGGTTGTGTGTAACAACCCTGTGCACCTCCTTCTTCTGCTCTTGAGGGACAATATAAAGGACTGGGGTTTTTAAGCTTTTTGTTGTGGTTTGGGTTGGAGTTTTTTTTCCCCCTTTGACTTCTTTGCAAGAAAAAAAGACCCTGATCTCAACAAGGAAAATATTAAGGGCATCTGGAGTACTATCATGCCACACATCAGGGGATATTTAACTCAGTGTGTGTATAGCCCACAGCTCTCCACAGACACCAGACCAAGTGGGCATGAGGTATGTCATGGAACTGTAAGAGAATGCTCAGACTCTCTCAGCCAACACACTGCTGGTAACTGCTGCCTGAGCATCCCCACTCTCCTCAAAATTACTCTGCATTCAGAGCACATCTGTAGCTCTCACTGGCCCAACAAGCACAGCAGCTGATATTATTATGGCTTTTTCCCCACCTAATATCAATTTACAGTTCTCTGACAACTCTGTAACTGGCTTTATTTCTCCTTTACAATCAGCTACTTTGCCTTGGTTCAGAGAGTGGATTTTAAATTCTGACTGATAGAATAATAAGTATTTCTAAATATATTTTTTTATTAAAATGTCATTTAAGTGCTAAGTCTCTAAACAAGAGCAAAGTGGTGAAAGGGAGATGACTACTTCTGTGATTCAAGCACTAACCTTTCTGTAATCAATCTGAATCCAAGTCTTCCCCTCTTCATAAAAGGGCTCTGACTACGAGGACAAGTCTTGTGCAGGGTGTTGAGAGGGTGGTTCTCTCT
>NW_008650887.1:71262-89871 GCF_000695815.1 Acanthisitta chloris
CACATTTCCTGAATCACAGATTGGATGCCAAGTCAGTATCTCACCTGTCAAAGTTAAGGATTAGCTGCCCCTCTTACTCTGGTCAACAGCTGCTTAATTATTTTATGCAAAATAAAAACATTAATAGGAGAGAAGAATTCAGTGTGGACTGGAACTTGTGTTTTCCAGTAGCAGAAGCACCCAGTTCCTAACCCTGCAGGTAATTCTGAGCCTCTCTCAATCCCTTCCATTCCTTTTCCTGGTTTTTTTCTTCAGTCTCCTAAATATATTTTACCTCAGGCCAAGTGCAACACCTCACCTCTTTGGGCATGGAAATTATTTTGGTAAGAAAATGAGAGAAAAATTAGTTATCTTCAAGCCATTTTTTACTGCCAAAACCCTCTGTGTTTCCTTCTTCAGCAAGTTATAGGAAAAAAATCCCATTTTTTTTTTCCAAATGCATCTACCCAGGTAGTGGCAATAAACCACTCCTTAGTAGCTATTCCAGAATTAAGGCCACAACTGCATTCAGGGTGCAGTGGGCAGATCAGCCAACATATATGAATACATACAGACATGCATATGCACACAGACAAATATGCCCAAAGAAAACTTTGCTTCTTTTATAGTCCTGACAAAAAATGACCTTCATGGTCCAGAGGCTCCAAAGGACTTGGAGATCCCATCTCCATCTGAAGTACTGGCTTGGACAAGGGAAATCCAATTGACACAGACTCCTTAAAGCTTCCAAGTGAAACGAGGCCACATATACACATTTCTTAAAGCAAAGATATCTGCTGTGGAGACAGAACTGAGGGTTCCAACTCTCACCCAAAGAAAATTACTGACAGTGCAAGGAAAAGGTAAAAATGGCCCTCAAAGAAAGAATTTAGCAATGGCATGCAGCAAGAGCCTGTATTAGGGCCTGAACTGCTCAGCAGACCCAGAAATTATTCAAAAAAGGTGGTGGTTAGTAAGAGAACAAGATCTTCGGTATATAATTACTGAGTACTAAAGATGAAAATCAACAGATTGCAGAAAGAGCTAACACTGACCACTGTAACAGAACAGTAAATGAAATTCAATGCAGAGAAAGGTAAAGTGACAGACATAGAAGAAAAAAATGATCTTTCACCTTATAAACAAAATGATGGTGTCTGAATGATTACACAGGAAGGAGACACTGGTCTTGTAGCAGTTCTATGAAATTATCACCTCAATGACCTGTGGTGGTCACAGAGGCAAACCAAATGCAAGGCAAGGAGTACAGAACATCATGCCACTGCTCCCCTCCCTTCAAAAATGGTTTAGAAGAGTCAAGCAAGATAGAAAACCACCCAGCAAAGACACATCAGGAGTTTCCACAAGAGTGACAATTAGGCCAATTTGGACTTGTCAGACTGGCTGAGTGATGACAGAGGAGGGTTATGATGCACTTCTATTATGAAGGTAGACAGGAAATGATCGTTTGTTGCTGGTTCAAAAACAAACCAAAAAAATGATGTATTTCTTCACACACTGTATAGCTAAGTTTTGAGACTCCTTTCCACAGGACCCTATAGCTCCCAAGTTTCCATTAAGTCCCAAAAAAACCCACTGGGTCAATAGAACTGTTTAGCAGCACGATGACAAACTCCAGACTTTTCTTTTCACGGTTCCATTTTTTGCTTCACCATTGCTATACTCATCTTACTGAACATGCAGTTCTGCACTGTGCTCTCCTTCACAGACTTATCTGTCTGGTCCTGACTATGCCTCTCCTGCCCAAAAATGCTGAAAACTTTTACTGCTCATTTCAGCACTCTCACTATGTGCATCTGGCATTGGACAGTGACAAAAAGGTTTGTTTAAGCAGCAAACTAATCCTTTGCTGTCCTAGACAAATTCAAATCATTATTTTTACTCATATCTTACAGTTTTCATCTATCTGGAGTCACAGAAGGAGGAACACTTGTGTTCCAATACTACTGCAAGTCTGAGAAGGCTGGAAGTGCACATGAGGATGCACTGGTCTGCAGAGCTCATGCAGTTCTGTCACCATCACACACACACACTAAAGCCACCTGAAAAATCTATAACCCACACAGTCCTTTACAGTACCCTTGGCCAATCACTGGCCCATGTTTCAGCTTGCACAGATGTATTCCTGCTTCAATATTTTGAGGTAAAAGCAGCACTGAAATGAGACTCCTCCCTGCCAATCCTAACTAACTGGAACAACTCTTCAATCACCAATCTCAAACCTATAACTACATTCAAAAAGTATTTAAATATCTCTAGTTACCCAATTAGTAAAGCACAACATTGATGACATACTCATGAAAGGAATACCTAACACAACACAGGGAACAAACTGAAAGCAAGTGTGTGGAGTAGTGATACATCAGTGCTTGCCTCAGCCACATTTCTCACATTCAGTGCCTGATACTTTATGTAAGTATGGAACTCCTTATCCTTCACTAGGAGCAGAGCAGATGCTTGGCCTGATAAGAGTATTTTGCAGAAACAAGAAGACTGTCCAAAAAAAAGGGGGGAGAGAACAATATTGTTTCCCAGAACACTGATCACAGAAAATGCTCCTGGTTAGCAGCATCACTAGTCTCACAAACATGAACAGCTAATGAGGCAAGTTTCCTAGATTTTCTTTAGGCATCTTAACACTAGGTAGGTTTTGGAGCAGGAAGCTAAATTACATATTTGAAAATTAATTATAATGAAAGTGTACAAGCAGTAAGGTGAACCAGCAACCCATCATGATCTGCATAACATTTGAACAGTTCTCCCATTGTATCTTCTTGAATCTGATTTCATTCATCTCCCCAAATGAATGCAAAAAAATAATTCTGAAAACAGAAGCCTACAGTGTGTCTAACCTACCTGCAATAATAAAATGTACTTTAGAACACGGCCTGATTCAATATTTTGGATTTTAATGTGGCAATTATTACATTAATATCACCAGTTAAGTAGAATGGCAATAAGCCATTAAGATAATTACATGAATCACTACATGGCTACGAAATGGGAAACACAGGGAGGTTCAGCTGTGTTTGAAATGATGAGAACTTTAAGTGCAGTATCCTGTGCCCACAAATAAAATGCTTTGAATAGATTTGGCACTAGTCAGGTACCAAGGGGTTAAGTGCTACTATTATAATGAAACAAACAGAACAACAGATTTCAAATATGGAGCTGTGGCAAACATGTTTACATACTAGAGGAAAAGAAGCATATTATAATAAACGAGAAATATTTAAAAAATTAAAAAGGTATACAAAATCTAGAGTAAATATTACTACTGAAAACTGTGGGAAAAGTAGATTTGCAAGGCTTGTACCACCAAGTTTATCACATCTGAGATTTCCCTCTGCTAAAAATAAGTGGGTTTTTTCCTGAAACACTGCATTAAAAAGTATTTATTCATGAAAGGCATTTAATGTAACTACTTCCAACTTTAAGAAAAAAAGAAAAAAGCAAAGCTCTTGAACTACAGCACAATATTTAATTTAATTGCTCTCTATTGCACACCTATGAAAATGGACATGTGGCTACCCTGTCATCTGTCTGCATGTCAATGGACTTTTGTCCTCCCCACTGCACCCCAAGGGGCCTGTAGATGTTAGAAAGGCAATGGAAACATTGCTGGAAAGAATTATTTCAGACTCTCAGGAGTAGTCCTTCTGGAACCTAACAAACTGCCATTGCAGTTTTCTTTCCACTCACCAGTGCACACACCAAGGCAGTCTAACCCTGGCAGCTGTGAGGGTCATCCCACCTCCCAGGCCCAGTTCTCCAGCTCTGAAGGAAGCCCTGACAGTCCAAGATGAGTTGCTCCTCCAACCCCACCTGCCACCTCACTTGCAGGCTCAGCAACCACAACTCATGGCACAGAGAAGACACCATCCAAAAAAAGTGCTGCTCTTTCCATGTGGAACAGCCAATAGTCAACAGGCAAGAATCAACTTTATGAGTCAGCTGCTAGCAAAATTTTTAATCCAAGAACAGTAAGAAGTTCCTAAACTTGTAATATGTTGCATTTAATTTGCAAGTAAATGCTAAATGGTAACAGTAGTAATTGCAACACTCAGAAAATTAACTAAACCTAAAATATTTAGACAACTACTAAAAGACATGGTCAATGGGCAGGGCTATGCACAGGCACAACTGGACTTGAAGTGGAACTTAAAACGTTTGGCACTGGCTAATCCAAATGTTAATTATCTTCTGTAACACACAGAGAGTCTGTTTTTGGCTATTACCCAAAACCCCCACATCCCATGCTCAAAAAACCACCACATCTCTCTTGTCTAATCACCTGCAGGAAGTACAAAGAGACAACAAAGGAGACTTGCTCTTAACACTCCTATACTTTTGAATACAGTGAAGAAACAATGACCTGTTATTTGGGTCTCTGGCAAATTCAGATTCCACTTCAAATTTCCTCTCTTTACAGTGCATCATAATTTGATATAAGAGGGGATCTGGCCTTGCTTATCTGTTACTCACCAAACAGTGACTTCAAAAAGCTCTTAATTCTGTTTTAGACTTTGTCTGGGAACAGGACCATGAAGTCTTTTTTAAAATTGTTTTTAAAAACATTCCTTCTCTAAGGTAGAAGACATGCACCTTACTCAGATGAAATAATACACACTGTGGAAGACTTGAAGGCAAATACTCCTGATTTTAATTTTGTCAGTTTTTTTTACAGACTATGATAGAAAATTTCACCTACACTTTTCTCCTCCCTCCCACTATCACACCCCCCATCCTTCCACCACCAAAGCAGCTGGAAGACTGATGCACTAAACACAGCCCTGTAAATTATAGTATGTAGGAGATTAAACTTAAGCCTAATGCTACAGTCAACCTTCAACAGCTGAATTCTATTAATGGACACTCCTTAAAAGAAATCCTTATTGGTTACTATTTAAAACTACAACTCTATTAAAATCTCGACTGAGAGAAATTACATGTGATATGTATTGCCCATCACTGCCATGACAACACCACCCAGTTCAAGTACGTGCTGCATCACTTACCACAGTTTATATGAAGTGAAAAAAATACAAAAGGGTTCACTAAATCAAATCCTATCAATGACTACATGATGTGAAGGAGAGATGTTAATGTAAAGTGATAGGAATTCTGTGTGAACCAGAACAATAAGACTTGCAGTGCACTGAAGAGCCCAGAGTCATTGTTACTCTTTCAATCTCCTTCCTAGGTGGATTTATTTAAGATCAGCATTGTAAAATCACAGCACGGACAAGGCACTGTAAAGGGCTTAATAGAAACCATTTGACAAAAGACAATTAATCAATGTTTTACTTCCAGACTTTTTCATACACAGGACCAGAAATAAGTGGGGGTGGAGGTTACTATGCTGAACAGGAACTGTATACAGGTGTGGCATTCTGTTCCCTGCTCAGTATTTTCTCCTGTTGAATACTTACTGCTCTCCAATGCACAATCCTTTGAGATTCAGTGCTCTGAGGTGTTCCTGCTTTCTCATTCAAACAATCTTTTGAGTGAAGACAATTTCAGTTATTGAGACACCAATCTAGGGCCAAGTTACCTATGGGATGTTGCCACCTTCCTACTTACACTACTCACTGATGTAGTAACTCTCTCTGTATCACACTTATTTCCATATCTGAACTTCCCTGTTTCAGGCTCTGTCACTGATGATGAATTAGGGACAACAAAGAAGAAAGCTGATGAAGCAGTGAGATGCTAGTAGAAAATACATAAAAAGCCAACCCTATATCAAGTCATGTGCTACCTAAATCTAAGCAAGCAGGTCAGCAGGTCTGAACACAGCTCCACTTTTAATTCACAGGCTAGACTAAGAAAAGAAAGCACAACAAACTCCTTCCAGCCTCGAGCAGGTCTCAGCAACCTGCAAGGTGAAGAAACATTGTTTGTTGCACTTCTGAACATCAGCTGCACGTTTTTCAGTCCCGTCTGAGCCCAGCTTGGATCTGGGTGTTACTTTCTACAGTCAGGTTTACTTTGTCTGATACACCTCTGATGCAAAAGGCATGTGCTGTCTTGTTTTAGCCTGGGCCATGGTGTGTCTGGTGGTTAGGATGTTTTCCTCTCCCAGGAGGTGGAAGGTGAGAGAACAGCTCCTAGGTGGTAAGTCCAGTAAATCCAAATCTCTTGCTTCCTGGACAAGTAATTACAGAGAAGGTAGGATTTTGTTGCTGTTGTTTGACTTGAATGAACATTGCCTTGCTGATCCACCTTGCACTGAAAATGTGAAAGAGCCCAGGACTGTCTGCAGTCCTGGATGAGCACAGTAGCCAATTCTGAGGTGACCAATACTCTCATGCAAACAAGCAGCTATGGAGGATTTTTCTTTACTGTTTCATTTGAATCAAGTATTAAAATTTCAATTGATTATCTTTTATGCATCTAAGTGGTTTTCTGAATCTGGACAGACTTTCTGAATCTGGACAGACAGATCAGCACTTAGGATATAAACAAAGTAAGATTTTGTAATAGAGTAAACAGAGACACATATTGCATTTTTGTACCTACTCAGAGTGTCAAGAATTTCTGACAGTCTAAAAATATGTCACTCCAAGAACACGCCAGGAAAAAGATGAACTCAAAGCAGTGCTGGTTAAGGTTTGTCTCTTCCAGAGTAATGTTCACTCTACCTGGCTGGTCCATGCAGTGATGTACTGTTTAACTGGTACAAAAGATGGTTTGTGCCCTCAGTTTCAGAGCATCTGCCATTGTGCTGGGCTTGGAAATCTTGCAATGACACCAACATGACAGACCCACATGACCTGCATGTACCATTGCAGGAACTTACAGCTTAGATTTTCACTGCTGACAGGAGCCAGAGGTTTATGCCACTGGCTGTACTTTTGCCTTGAGAACAAGATTTCTGACAGAAAGACTGTAAAGTTACAGAGAAATTTTTTTGGAAACTAGGCTTTCTGATTTAGAGCAATGGAAATGAAAGTTACACACAAAATCAGTGTATTCTAGGCACTCACATAAATAAAAATGTGCATATAAGGTACATAAAACATTAAATTCCTTCTGCCCCCACTGACACCAAAAGAAAAAGAAAAGTGGGATTCCTGTCACTCTAGCTGCTACTGTTTCCATATTGAGCAAAAAGCCAGAGGGACAAAAGCACTTTTTAAAAAAAATTTTCATTCCATTATGCAGTGAAACCTAACCATGTGACAACCAGAAAGTTATTCAATCAATAATGATATCATATAACAAGTTTTGACAAAGCCATGAAAAAAGAAAATTGCAGTAACAGAAGGAGAATCACTCCAAATGTCGTTGTCTTGGAAGGGCACAAGAGCACTCCCACCAATACGAGGTCAAATGCAGTGGATAAAATATTAACAACTACAAACCCCCAAACTGTTGCATTTAATAAAAAACAAGGCACTGACTAATTGAAAATAATATACAAACTGAGAATAATCTGTCAAATATGACAGTAATACCAGTATCAAACTCCTTATGCAAAAGAGATGCCAACTAGTAATGTTCCAGCTAGTGTTAAAAAGGCAAATAATTCTCATTCATGCAGGAAGCTCAGCCTGCTTGTCTTTAATCATGGTTCATTAAACTGTAGTGCACAACTAGCACACTGCGAAACAGCTAGTCTTGAGTAATTCAAAACATATAACCTCTCTCAGGAAAATAATTATGCTATGGAAGGGAAAATAATTTATTTATATTCTTCAGTGCTCCATTACTTACCGGTTTGTTTTTCTTTTAAATGACACTTATACAGGCAAACAGAAGGATAAAAAGGAAATATCCTTTTGCAACTTTCATGAGGACATGAAGATGTCAACCCAAGGATTTCTAACTCACAAGTAATGAAAATCAAGGGGTTTTTTTTTCTCTTTTTAAGGAATAAGAATTTCTACTTCTTAATTAGAAGTCTCTTAAAAGAACCTTAGAGACAAGCAGGATAGACAGCAATGAGTTTCCAATGAAGTAACTAGAAAAAGAGGAGGTATCTGCGGTCATTTCCCTCTGACGTTGCAAAATTGGTTTCCTCTGTATGCTATGACTTCATCAAATGGTTCATGAAGATACCATCCACAGTTTTGGAATCTGTTCCACAGCATGTCTGGAAAGGTTCCTTGATGGTTGTACTGCCATTATTGTTTAACCAAGCTGCATTACTTAGCTTGGCTATTTCACCTCTTCCCCACAAATTCATTCTTTAGTTTCAACACTTTCCCATCACTAATTTCTTCCCTCACATTGAAAGTCAAAGTCAAGATGTTCTGACAAGCTCCCTGAATTCACACTGCTTGATCTCCACTGTGCTACCTTTTATGAGAGGTTATACTTTTCACAGGGAAAACCCAAAGTTAACGAGACTATTACTGCATAAAACATTAAAAAACCCAATAAACAGATCTGTATCTGATGCTCTTTAGTCTAGTAAAGGACAATGCAGTAAAAGAATATGAAGCTTTACTCTTTCTGGGGCCAAAGGAAAATGGAAATGGTATGGGTGCCATCTGAACAAGCATTTAACAATGACATAGAATTGGAGTTAGCACAAGTTGTAAGGACAGAGCTCAGCATAGGCTGCCAGCCTAAAAATCTCCTAGAAAACAGATGTATTGGAGAAAAAAACCCCTACACAAGCAGCAAGAACATTATGGTACTTGAGTATTGTACCATACATTGGTGTCCCAAGAAATGATCTGTATCTTTGCTGAGGTTGGCATTTGAGAACAAATTAAAATTTGTTAAAAATCAAAGCTAAAACTCCTCACATGCCAGGAACACATAAAAATGCTACAAGCTGCATAACCAGGCTGAGTTCTCATTTCAAACTGCTTTGTGGAGGAATAAATACAATTACATGTTTGCACATTAGAGAAAATAAATCCAAGATATTGTACCACTGCAAGAAGTTACTCAAAAGAAAACAGCAGCAAACAACTGTATTTCAACCCTGCTGTTGATGACATTATGATACATTATTTTCTAAGTGCCCAAAAGTACTGAATGACCTCAAGAAATTATTTGATTTACATGAGCCTATTACCTGCAGCCTCTAACAGCAAGTCTCTTCTTCAGGGAGCTTATGTCACATGTACATAAAGGCTTAATCCTTACCAAGGATATAAACGTTCATTCCACAGATACAAGGATGTGAAACTGCTCTTAAAAATAATTCAGAATTTCTCTGACTCAGAGGCTAGAACAGATTTACTACATTGCAGCACTGAGCTTCACACTGTGTTCACTACACATGCCCTCAAGTCCTGCCAGCCAGTCCTCTAATCAGCCAGATCTCTTCTACCTTCCTGATTTCTACTGTCTGAGGTTGTATGATGCACTGCCTCCCATTAACAAACAGTCTGAACCACAACCAAATTCTTCTCTCTTTTCTGCTTGATATTAAAGAAACCAAACCCTTAAAAGTTTAGCAACATCAGCCTCTATAATATTCAAAACCTCCCAGAGCCACTGAGGATTGCTGCCACATGTCTGAAACCAGAGGCGAATGAAACTGTGTCTTCTGATTCTCCAGACAAAGGCAAATGCCAGTAAGGACTCAACACAAGTGTTACAAAAACGTTTGCTAAACTAAGCATTCCAGTGCAGCTCTGAGCTAAGGCCTTCCAAGTTACAATGCAGAGAACCTAGGAACAAAAAGCATGTGCCTGGCACGGACCTAACTCCTTACTGAGAGAATATGGACTGGATTTTACCAGGAATATTAGCAATTAACCACACTTTATGGGAGATTCTTGGATAGATTTTCAGTAGCAATAAAAACTCCCCACGACACAGCCTACAAGAGTCAAAAAACCAGTAGCAGCTTCTGACACTTTCTCACTCCATTGTCCATGTTACAACTTTGAAGCTGCAGTTCCAGACCTGTGTAATAATGCATTTTAGAATCATAGAATCGTCACGATTGGAGGAGATCTCTAAGATCATCCAGTCCAACCATTAACCTGCCACTCTGCTGGAACCCCTAAACCCTAAACCATATCCTCCAGTGTCAGATCCAGATGCCTCTTAAACACTTCCGGGGATGGTGACTCCACCATCTCCCTGGGCAATATTCCAGTGCCTGACCAGATTAGTTGTGGTAAACATGACAGTCCAAAATACCTCAAAGTCTACTGAAAGACATGCTCAGCATCACTGAATTTACAGGTATACTGCTGCATGCTCTGATTAAAGAAAACCTGATTCACCAAACTGATTGTGTCCAAAGGTGATAAAACTCTAAATAAACCAGAAAATTAAATATCACTGCTTCCCAGAAGAGCCCCACGCAGCCAGAATCAGTGTCAAACAAAGCCTCCTCCAGGCCTTTCTCCATGCACTGCTGATACCACAACACATCCAGTGGGATTATTCAGCCACAAGCAGCTCATGGCTGATCTGTTCTCTAACAGTTTTAAATCAGTTTCTACCCAGACAATGCAACTACAGATCAATTAATAACATCTATGTGTAGCTCTTCTTTAGATCTCATTTCTTATAAACAGCTATAGGTTAGTAGATGCATTACACACACAACAACATCTTGTACTTTTAACAGATTAGTTATTAAAAAATAAGTTAGTAGTTATTTTACAATAATGCTCAAGACCTCCAAGAAACCTTCTATTTTCTAAAACTTCTTTTATATGGTTTTAGTACATCACTTTTACTGTTTCTTCTTCAAAACAAATTAATATATCTGTTTAAAGCTCTGTCACAGGTCTTTCAGCAATATTCCAGTACACCTTTCAGGAAACAGATCTTACTAGATTAAGAACAGTCTACAAGAGCTAAAACATTTGGTCAATTATTTTCAGTATTCTCCATTTTTTTTAGTAGAGTCTTATTTTTTTTCCCATGTCTTTCTTGACCTTAGGCTCTTAAATCAAGCAATTCAGAACCTAATGTTAAATCTTGCAGTGTAACACGATTGAAGCAAATGAAGTAAAAGGAATTGTATAAATAATGGAGTAAAGGAGAAAAGAGAAAAAGAAAAAAGGACAGTAATTCACAGGATCTTTGCAGTTTAAAAGCAATACACTAACACTGAAGACAACTCATTACTTACAAAGAGCTCAAAAAGTCCTTTCTAACACAGAATAATTTACTCTCATCTAGTAATAACATCGTTCTATATGCCTGCTACAAGAAAACAGGACCAACTTTCACACTGCTCCCCAAACCAGGTCATGCCCAGGAAAAAGCACAACTACAGAAGGTGTTACACAGGTTCCTCTGTTCTGCAGCAGAGTCATCGATTCATAGACTGTTAAGGGGCTGGAATGGACCTTAGAGATCACCCAGTCCCAACTCCCTGCCCTGGGCAGGGACACCTCCCACCAGAGCAGGTTGCTCAAGGCTCATCCAACCTGGCTGTGAACACTGACAGGGTTGGGGCAGCCACAGCCTCCCTGGGCAACCTGGGACAGTGTCTCACCATCCTCACAGGAAAAAACTTTCTCCTGGTACCTGATCTAAATTTCTCCTCCTTCAGTCTGTATCCCCTGCCCCTTGCCCTATCACTGCAGCTCCTTTTACTGATGCACAGTTCAGTGTTTATGGTACACACTATACCTATGACCACATGCAGAGAAGCTTTTCTGTCCCTGAAAGAATCGTAAGATACCGGAACTGAGCAGAAAGGAACCCTATAAGACTGAGGGCAAGACACAAATTTTGAAGGAAAATAGCAGGATGGCTTGTTAAAACACTAAAATCAACACCTGCCCCCACCATTAAATTCATAAGCCCTTCTCACCCTACAATAACACTTCCAGACCTTTTCTTATTCACTGGATGCAAACACTGTATTCCACTACTACCACTTGTTCACAATTATCTCCACCTAGGTCAAAGGTAGTGGCAAATCACACAACTGACTCAGAACACGAATGCAGTTGCTCCTGGCTGGTTGTTAGCAGTCTGTCCACACAAACACAGGGCAGGGTTTTGGCAATATGTCTTCAAAAGTAAATACACTTCTTCTCTGTCCATCCCACTAACATTTTCCCCTGAGTTGCTTTCCTCTCATGAAGGCTGAATGGGGCATAGGATTGATGAAGTTTACTTGTTGTATTTAGGAAAGGAAAATCTTGCTGGGCTTTTTTATATTTTTTCCTTAATGTATTTAATGTATGTAATGAATATTATTGATTCCATCCTCAGTACTAGCTGTGTTTCATTATTATGCAATCACCTTCAAATTATTTTGATTAAACTTAAGTTGATTAAACCTCATGCAAAGCTAACTATTCCAGTCACATATTGCAAACCTTTAAAAATAATAAAACAACCAAAAAAAAAAATCACCACAGAAACAAATCACTGGACAAATAACAAATAAACCACTGGATAAGTAATAAGTAAACCAGACCTTGGGATGAAGTTTCTCAGAAGTAATTAAAAGTAGTTTGTTAATCAATACTGAAAAATCTCTAACTGGATTAATTCTTCTTACAAATAGCCAACTTAAAAATTGTCATCTCACTGTTGTCATATTAATTGAGAAACAAATATCTGCACATTTCTGCTGCTTCCCAAGATTCCCTTGAAAAATGTTAATTTAAGAAATGTGACTCAAAATGCCAATTACATAAAAAATTAAACCCTGTGATAAATACAAAAATAAACCCTAGACATATATATATGGCTATGCATAAATCCCATCGCAAAACAATCCATAACATCCAAGTTCTAGTTACTGCAGATCATTACCACAGACCTCACTTTGCAGCTTTGATAAAAGACAAGCCAATGTTAGGTCATAATGGTTTTAGCCTAGCTAGTATCTAACTAACAGGATTGATTTGGTGTAATAGGTTAATTTAGTATAACAAGTTCAACTTGAAAAGCTTCAAGAACAACTAATTTAACTTCCTCTAAGGAAATATGTTTATTTGAAGGCATTGCTGGTACCTTCTGTGGAAGGAACACAAGATAACCAGAAAAGCCTATTGCAATGCCTCTGTCACGATCATATGCAATGATCCTTAGGAGAACCATACGCCAGTTTGGCACTGTAATTCAGGAAAGAAAACATTCACTTACCGCAGTGTGACTGGAAAACCTGTGGCTTGACTACCTGATTGCAGATATTGCACACTACAAGATAGAAATCATCATGAGCTGGATAATGGCCAAATAAGTGCATATCTGTGGGAAAGTTAAAAATATATACAAGAATTAGAAATTATGCTTTAAATATATATTAAGAAAAGAAATTGAAAATACTGTAGGGCCACTACTGTAATATTAATTTATACAAAGCAAATTTATACATTGCTCCTTTAGAGCTTCTTACTATGGTAAAGAGATTTTTTTTTTTTCCTCCTTCTGGGTTTCAAGGTCCTATTCTAATGCTGCAGTCTCATCCCTCAGTCTGAGCCAGAACACAGGCAGCAACACCTTTGTCTTTACACTCACTGCCAGCAAGTGGAATAAGCATTTCTGTACTGGTCAACTGTTGAAACAGTAAAGGAATGTGTCTTTAAAATCTCTGCCTAAAGATCCTTATAGAAAACACGTTGCATATGTTATGCTCTGTGTCCCAATATTCCAAGCTTGACCAGAAATTGCTAGAGAAAGGCTCCTGCTTCAAAGCTAGTTATAGTAAACAAGGTCAAGGATACTACAGCGTAAAATACAGTCAGGAATGTCACGACATGACATGAAATTTCTGATTCTGTGTGAATACCCTTTCCTAGTGCCCCACTGCTGTTTGTCCCCAGCAAACACGCTAGGAAGAGACACAGTTGGTTAATGCAGAATTTTGTGAAATCCAAAGACAGGCACAGTCAGACGATGACACTTGTCCCTGTCAGTGAAACACACAGTGCAACACATACATTCTTGAGCCATTATGAACAGAGTAATATGGGCTTAAATTACTGACTGAGGGTCTCAGAGCTCTAAGGCCACAGGTTAGGTGACCTGTTTCACTCTGCATTGCCGTGAGTTAGGATCAGGTGCACAGACTCACCCGCCACAGCTCAGCCAGGAGGGCAGAAACTCCAGTCACTTTCACACATTTGAGTGGGATCATGTCACCACCTCTGCTGTGGCTAACCAAGGTGTTGCTGCACCAGTAACCTGTGCTGAGAATTGGCCCCACAGACTGCACTGTCTCACAACAGGGCAGTGACATCTTTAAACAAGGATGTTATAAAATCCCATTCCAGTGTTATTCAGCAGCATCTGAAATCTACTACAGAACTTGTAAATGCAGCTTCTGACTCAGACTGAAATATCAACCTGGTGCTTCTTAAACAGGAGGGAAAACGAGAAGATCCTCAGTGAAGACAAATGTACAACAGGAGCCATGATCCATAAACATAAACAACTAAATCCTACTTCTCCAGTAAGTCATATATTACTAAAAAATAGTGATTTCTATCAAAAACTGACTCAAGCAGGTACCTTATTTCATTAATTCTTAGCCAAAGCAACCATTTAGGCCCTACAGCTACTTTTACAAGTAATTCTGTCCTGGTCTGTACCACTGTAGGTAACATCACTGTTGAACTACTTTTACAAGTAATTCTGTCCTGGCCTGTACCACTGTAGGTAACATCACTGTTTATGGTGCCAATACTTAACACAATGAAGTGCAAAGTGTCTCTGGTGCTTGAAAACCTCAGAGGAACAGGACATCCCTCTCACAGTAACTCAGGCAGTACCACAAGTAGATTCAAAGAGGTACAGTCAAGCATTCTTGGGCACAAACCAGCTCCACCAACCCGCAGGTATTTCATAGTATGATATGATGTGAATTGTTCCTTTATCCCATGAAAACCAAAAGCCTCTCTGTGTTTCACTCATAGCAGGCTGTGAAGTCCAGTTGAAAGGTTAACCAGTGGTGACCCCTTCACAGTGCTAGACTTGCCCTAACCAAGCCTCTAAATGCAGTACAGCCAGATGAACACAGT
This sequence comes from Acanthisitta chloris, assembly GCF_000695815.1. Taxonomy (NCBI): domain Eukaryota; kingdom Metazoa; phylum Chordata; class Aves; order Passeriformes; family Acanthisittidae; genus Acanthisitta; species Acanthisitta chloris. Next base: position 86,178 of record NW_008650887.1, read on the forward strand.
CAACACATTAAAATCAAATGAATGCCGGTGGTGAGGCATAAACTTTGGTGTAGTGAAGTGTTAGCACTGGTGAATGCGAAGTTAGATTGAATCAAATCCTCCTTACTGGTAAAACAAATAAACAAAACCCAATGCAGGCACTACAACTGGTCTGCTTGTTTTATTTCTTGTTTGAATATGGTAAGTTAGTGATCTTAAAACTCACTTTACATTGGCAATTCTTAGCTGAATGGTTTGATCAGATTTCCACTAACAGCACTGTAAACTCCACAGAAAGGGAATATTTCTCCTGGGTATAATCTGACAAAAAGTCTCAGCTCAAAAACATGCATATAATTACAGTTATGACATGTTTCAAAAATGGTTAAAACACCTCGACGTAAAACATTTTTTGCTGTTGTCTGAATGGTCCAGTCACAATTTTTTTATGAAAACTTACAGACTTTGCCCTTTACAAACATAAAAGTTAAATTCCTTGAGTCCATTTAACCTTCACACTCTGTATTCTAGCTCAGCTCTGAGGTGTATGGTCTGGCTGGGTCTGAGCAAGGAGTAACTTACAAAAAACATAAGATATTAATATTGGAGAAATCTATTCAAAGACATAGATGGAATAAGGAATGAGGTTAGTTCATAGGATCACAATCATCTATATTTTCACCAGGCACTGTCAAGGAGACAGAGCAGTGCAGGAAAAGGTCTGGTACCTGTGAGCTCACCCCACAACCCTGGCAAACACCACTGCACCTCACAGGCAAATAGCACCACTTCTGTTTCTATCATAATGAGGTGGCAGAGGTTGATTTGCAAAGAAAGGGCACAGAAGTGTAGGAGAACACACCAAAATGCTGCTGTGAGAAACATCATCCAAAGGACACACAGATGCAGAGTAAGTGACATCCTGAAGCAGCACTTAGGAAGCTCTTCCCTTTTGCAGATGCCTAGAAATAGCCCAGTGGAGATGCAAGTGACTATTGTGAATGGGAGTTTTCTGATAGGAACAGAAGTTATTAGATCTCTCTCAGAAGTCCACTCAAAATAATCCAAGAATCTCAAGGACACAAGACCACAGGTTGGAAATCAGAAATAATAATCACAGTATATCAATGTATTGTTATTACTGCATGAGAATAGATAAAAACCTGAGAGTAAACACTATCTTTTAAAGATTCCTTAAAAACCTCACTATGCAGGAGTTTGTAAGAGAGAAAAAAAATCATCCAGTCCAGACAGGACTCTATTAGTTCATCAATGTTAACAAGATTGGCACAAATCAGTTCTCATGATTAAACTCATGATTTGTAAGCCCATACACAGTATATATAAATTATCTTTTAATTAAAATCGCACAAAGTATTAATATTGTCTCGCTACAAATTTCAACTGGGGATACACTTTACTAGATGTAATAACATTACAAATAGAATCCAGATCAGAGAATTTACAATGAATAAAGCAAGGAACATTTGAAATTAAAAAGAAAGTAGAAAATATAAACAACACTCTCCCTTTTTATACACGTTTTCCTGATTTTAGGAAGAACAGTTCAATGCTACCATGTCCTACTCAAACTAATCAGGACTGAAGGGCTGTTCTGGACACTGGTATCATTCTTTGATGACATTACAGCCATTTGACAACTTAGACCTTCTGCATGCAGCAAAAACCCCAATGACCTCTCCAAACACAAAATGATCTTGTAAAGGCAACAATCACACCTCCCTGCCTGCTCAGTCAGAAGCAATGCTGATAAGCTTTTCAGGAAAGATCAATTTGGGAGAAGAAAACATGTGTCTCCAAAGTCAGCTCAGGCAAGACTTTTCCACGGAAAAAGGCAAGGCCACTGAAGAAGACAGCAAATAGCCAGTGAATTTGGTGAGCCACTGGCACAGGCTACCCAGGGACGTGGTGGCTGCCCTGACCCTGGTGGTGTTCCAGGCCAGGCTGGATGAGCCTTGAGCAACCTGATCTAGGGAGGAAATGTCCCGGCCCAGGGCAGGGGGTTGGGACTAGATGATCTGTAAGGTTCAGTTCATTCCATAAACTCTATGAATAAGGTGAGTGATTATCAAATAGTGCTGAAATAATTATCAAGTACAAAAAGAATAGGAAGGGACAGCAAAGCAAACGCAGAGTATTTCTTTCCTACCAAAACCTGCATCCCTCTTCGAAGTCAAACAACGTGACCAAAGTATGCATGACTCACCCCAGGCTGGCATGGTGATCTCTACCTGAGCTTGTGACCTGCCTGTTGCCTGTGTGTAAATACAGACAGCCACAAGTCTGAGGCAGAAAGGGCTGCCCAGCCCTTCTGCTAGGTAAAAGCAGTCCACAGCCCCCATCACAGTCACCTCATTTTACTGCAAGATGCTTCTTGAAGATTTGAAGTAGACTCTTGATGGCAAGAAAGAACTGATAACTTATTTTTCAGTACTCAGGCACTTTTCAGAAGTGTTATATACACATACCCCACTCCTTGCAGTACTGAATCATCATCCCCTCAGAATGAAATCTTTTGGCCACCTGTGTCAGCTGCTACTTGCTTGAAAATGAGCCAGTGAACCAACAGGATGTGAAAGTGGCCCGTATGATACGGAAAATATGCAAGGGAGGTGAGAATCAGAGGCATTGAATGCTGACTGTTGGAAATATTACTTTCCTAGATTAAAAACTTAAGCAAAATATTACCTTGTGTATACTTTGCTATGGCACATGGAAAGGAAATGCCACTTCTGCTTGTTGTTTTTATATCACTAGCATTTGCAAAGAAAGAGACAGCTGGAGCCATAGGACACGGTTCTGTAAGACACTGGCTTGGTAAAATGTGCATTAACAACACAAATACCAGAGAAATAAAAGGAAATGTTGCTTCTGCAAATTGTGGCACAAACACAAAAATGCAGGTGTCAGATAAGACTTTTTCTCCTCTCCAATAACACACCCAAAGGAGGTATTTTTAGTAACAATCAAAGGCAGAAGAATTATATGAAGTTCCTTCTCTATTATTATATAATTCATAATCATTTACATCCCACTGTATAATAAAACACAAGCTAGAAATAATCTAAAACATTCTTCCACCACGGAATTAAGGTTGCCAAACAGTAAGACCTCACAATACTGCGTGGGAAATCAAGTTTTTAATTATGATCTTTTGCTATAAATTCTACACACTTTAAACATTCTCTTATGTATCTGTTGCTCCACTAAATATACACACAAAGTCTGCTCTGAAAAATATTAGTGATGCTTATTTGCCAAGAGAGAGAAGGGGAGGGAGGAAGGGAGAGAGAAAGACTATTCAAGACACACTGGTTTAAAGCTAACAAGAAAAGCTAAAGAAAATAAACCAATAGGCAACGGCAAAACCAGTAATGGACAAAACCAAATCCATGTAGATTCTCCAGCTCCTGGAGATGCAGATTTTAAACCCCTGTGTCTAGAAATGTGCCCAAAATTTCCCTCTTGTTCCACAGGAGTGACAAATCTGTCCATTATTCAAAAACTGGAGGAATGCACAAAATCTTTCAGTGCATTAGATACTTCTACATTTGAGATTACTCAAAAAGTAATTTGAATAGCGAATTCAAACTTGAAACAGAAACAATCAAAAGACATCTTCAGGGTATTACTCAGACAGCAGTTAAACATGCTTGCATAGACAGGTTAGTCTTATCACAGAATAAATGTCACT
>NW_008650887.1:89886-91877 GCF_000695815.1 Acanthisitta chloris
CCCCAGAGTAGAGTTTTCCTTCGGTTTTCCTTTTTATACACAAAACCCACTAAGTTGCTTCAGTAATTAGTTAGCCAGTATAAATTGCATTTTACCCCTCAACATGTTAGAGTCACGGTTGCAATTAATCACAGAATAATTTAAGATGAAGAAAGAGATGACTGGCTGTCATTTATTCCAAGACTCTGCTCAAATTGTGGCTAACTTCAGAGTCAGAACCACAAAGTAATGCTTGTTTCTCTTCTGATGGAAAAATGCAGGCCATGGTTAAAGTAACCATGACATTGAGGAAAAAATAAAATTGTTTGCAACAGAACTAACACAGGACCAAACACAACTGTCCTAAGTTGTGACTGGCCCTTCTCTTGCAAGTCCACATGGAATGATCTGGAGAGTGGAACAAGGCTGCAAAGCAGGACAAAATACAGTTTAGCAGGGTGACAGGCAATAAGCCCCATGTTTGTAACTGAAGTGGATATCATTCAATTACACAGCATTTAGTCTTCAGCAGGTAAGTGTAACTGTAATTATGAACAGGAGGCAACTGTAGCAACTCCAGTAACATCAAACTACTGTCTACAAAATTGTTAACTGCTCTAAATTTCTCTACAATTATGAGATTGTACTTCAGGGAAGTTATCTCAAGGAGCTTCCTCCTCATGAACTTGGATTTTGAGTTGCCTCCCAGTTTTTACACGTAACAAGACATTTGAGGAACTAGAGCAACTGCTGACAAAGCCTGCACAAAGTCAATACCCAGAAAAAAATCCTCTTATGTTGTAAAATAGACACCAGTTAAGGTACAAAGACAGAAAAAAAAGAAAAAAACATCTTCCACAAATCAATTACAAAACATGCCTCAAAAATCGAGGTGAGTTAAATACAAGGTAAAAATAGGCTTTTCATGTGTTCAAAAGCAACTAGAAGAGTCATGTAAATGTAGACAGTATCTTCAAATACATCAACAGGTTAACAGTCAGATCTGGCTTAGTTTAATTAAAGGTATCATCTCCAGCTACAAATTTCATCTTACTTATGTCTGGAAATCTTCAGGACAGCAAGAGTATTATTAAGTGACAGCAAAAATTAAATTACTGAGGACAAGGAAAAAAAGACACATTATTCATAAAGATCCAGGCTATGCATTCCATATCCAGAAGGAGAGGTGACATCCCACCTGTAGAACATATAGCATAACTCTCTCCAGACTCCTGAGTATGGAGAGCATGGCAAAGACCTGATCAGGAGCCTTTCTAACCCTGCAGAAATGTGGATTTCTCTTAGATCTCACATATACCACAAACAAAAACCTTGGAAAGTGAGCATGGCTGCACACAGCTGTGCACACAAAGGATGGGGAATTTGCAAGAAGATTGCATAGCAGGGGGTTGGGACTAGATGATTCATTTGCAAGAAGATTGCATAGCAGGGGTTGGGACTAGATGATCTGTAAGGTCCATTCCAACCCCTAAAATTCTATGACTCTATGATTCTCAGCCTCTGCATTAGACTTCTGACCTCTCAAGTTCCCACAGGCAGACAGAAGGGGATGAATGGCTGGAAATCATCTTCATTTCCCTCGTAATTCAAAGTGAATGTCGTGCGCCCTGACTAGAGAGTCTCCACGAGGCACCACATAGCAACAGAACAATTCTTTCTTCCTCAAACATGTATCAAGAGAAGTCTTGCTGCAAATCAGACTTGTCAGCACAAGTAATACCCTTCATGGATGATGGGACTAAATTTCAGCTCAGACTGATGTATGGCTCTCCACAATTAGATGTTTGACCTTTAGCAACAGTGAGAGGGTTGAACCACATCCATACTTTCTGCAACAGGTGGACTCTGACAGCTTTTCTGCTAGGAAAACACACCTTGACACAGGAAGAGATGCCATCTGCAAGCCAACTACAATAACTCACAGAAATAAGGTGTTTCAGCTTTTGATTTTTCCTTCCAGAAGTTGGTTACGTTTTCTGATATATAGCCAA
>NW_008650887.1:91953-96678 GCF_000695815.1 Acanthisitta chloris
AACAACATGAACACACTGGTTCAGCAGAAGCACCGGAGATAGCAAATGCTGGCTGAAATACAAGGTGCCTTGCAAATTTTCTCCTCAGTACTCCTAAGCTACAGAAGCACACAGGGTATGCAAAGTGTGCCTGGGATCCCTTCTCAACTTTTACCTTTGGCATTAGAACAGCTGATGATTGCTGCAGGGCAACAGTTTGGTGTTGATGTTGGAGGAAGGAACCCTTGTTGGAGCCTGAGATATCAGTGAGTTTCAGAGAAGCATATTGGACTTTTGCAAGTCATTAGCATCCTGAAAAATCCAATTATATTAGTCTGTCAAGAGCTAAATGTGAAAACAGTGACAAGCAGGGAATCTTTTGCTGGAAAGACAGGCTATTCAAATAGTTCTACTATAGACCTAAGTTTCTGATACCCTGGCACCAACAGTTTGGCCAAGAATGCTAATGGAGAAGGATGATGAAGACTGGTCAGGCATTGGAACAGGCTGCCCATGGAGGTGATGCAACTACCAAGAGGCATCTGGATCTGGTGCCAGAAGATATGGTTTAGGGGTTACAGCAGAGTGACAGGTTAATGGTTGGACTTGATGATCTTAAAGGTCTCTTCCAACCTTGATGATTCCAAGGTTCTATGACTTATCTACATCATACCCCTAGAGCTGTAGTGTTACCCATTCAAACACAGGTGATTTCCAAGACTGCCAAGAGTGACACCAATCCAGCCAACAAAACAAACAGTGGATTGCTAAAAGGCTTTTTGAAGAGTGGCACCAATCCAGCCAACAAAGCAAACAGTGGATTGCTAAAAGGCTTTTTGGGTCATCCAAAGCAAAACCTGCAGAATTAGGAGGAGACAGCTCTGCTTGACAGATGGGAAAATACACTCACTTTATGGCAACAATCACATGCAAAGACTTGAAGCTTTTCGTTGTGCAAGTCAAAATAAACACTTAGAATCAAAAAAATCAATAACCCGTCTGTAAACTACATAGCAGTACTTTTTTCCTTATTTTTCCTCATTGGCTAAAAGCATAGCTTCAATGATCTAATATTAAGTGATCAAATATTAGTGATCTGAAAAACAAAGCTTGAAAGGAAAATAACCCCTCAGATATTTATTGACATCTCCTTTTTTTTTTCTTAAGGAAATATTAAATATGTCATATTAGGGATTACTAATAGTCATATTAGGGACTACTGAATGTACAGCAAAAAAAACAGAAATCTTTTAAATACAATTATTTGCAATGCTTTTATTAATTCCATCATCTGGAGTGCAAGGAATGAAATCCTACAAGGATTGCAGGTTCTCTTCTTTCATTTTCTTTTCAATGCACACTAACAAAAAGATGTTATCTACGCAGTAAAACAGTTCTCAGGAGAAAAACCCCATGGCTGAAAAAACCCTTCACTTCTATTTCTTCTGTGCAGACTGCCATGAAACAGACTTTAATCCTCCAACTGGTGTTTTCTTCATAAACACTCAGCAAGACACAACTGGCACTCTCAGGCTACCCTGCAAAGCTGTATTATCTTCTGCAGAAGAGCAACTCTGGTTTAAGGCAGTGCAACTGGACTGAAGGAGAGAGCTGGCTTAATTCCTGGCTCCCAAGCAACATTCTTGCATGACCCTGATTAGATTTTTCTGTGCCTCAGTATCCCATCTCTAAAATCAGGATAATATGCTCTTTGTCTGCCCTGACTGTTTAGATTGCAGCCTTTCAGTATTCTCTTACTATTTGTCCATACACTGTGGCTACAATGGGGCCCTTCATTTTGGCTGGGACCTCACTATGACAATAGAACCAGCTACAGTAAGATAACTTTCAGTATGTTTTAGAAGCAGCATGTGACAATGGGGATGCTATCACAGAGATATATTAAAGGAGTCTTAATAATGTTTAAAGGAGCACTTTCACATCCAAGTGGCACATACAACTGCATCAAATATTCTTCTTTGTTGATATTTTCAAGTAGAACTTTTGTGGTGCATTCTTCACAGAATTCCTGCTCTTTTGAGTAACAATGTAAGTTATTAAGAGTAAAAAGATGCCCTCTAAAAATGATTTTCCATAGCTTTCTAGCCTTGCTCTTTAATAACAAGATTATTGTTATTACAACAGAAGTTTAACAATAAATATAGCATCATCAGGAAAATATTTCTCAGACAATGATTAATTTTTTCTAGCAGGTAAAATGGTGAGTAAATGAGCAAAAAAAAAAATCATCGAGAAAAATAAAATCTCTATTTTCACCTATGCCATTTTACAAAATTGTCCATATACAGGAAGAATGGGCCCACAGGCTGTTCCCATTTCATTAAGTGTCATTAGTGGTGCCTCTGCTGCTCTCAGAGCATCAAATACTGCTGAGAAAAGTCAGTATCTCTTTATACTCCACAATTCAGAAAAAAACCAAAAAACTCAAATCTACTTCCTCCTTTCCCAAAATGTTCTGTACAGTTTTACAATCAAATCACTATTTCTTTGTGACAAGGAAAGCCCTCATTTCAGCAGACCTAAGAAAAAGATGCTATGCCCAGTCCTTCACTACTAGACTGACACCTGAAAGCAAAGCACTAGTAATTAGAACTGTTCACTAAATATTTGGTGAATGCTGAATACCTAAATCTGTTATGTTTGCCAACAGATGCAACCACAGGTAGATCCAGGACACCACTGGTCACTGTAACAGAAATGGAGCTAATCATAGCAAATCACATCGTAAGATACTCTGAGTGACTTTGCTGTTTACCTGCTCTACATCAGTTTCAGTTTCCGGGTCTCTCAGCTCTTCAAAAGCATAGCTATAAAAAAAGTCAAACATAACTAAATACTTTGCACCTCAAAGCAATCAAAAACACCCTCTGAAACTAATTAATCATGACATTTAGAACGCATATGCACTTTACAAGTGAAACAATCTGCAGCAACAAACCTGACCAAACAAATTACAGAGGACACGTTCTATGCTGCCACATATATCACTTTCTATCTTTTTCCCCCCCAATAATTTTCTGGCTTTTTCCAATCCCCAAGTCCATCACCAATGGTATTTCTATTTTGCTCCTTCACTTCTCCCTTGAAGCAGGGTGCATGCCAGGCACCCAGCAAAGCTGCTCTCTCACTCCCCTCCACAAATGAACAGGGGAGACAAAATATAAAGAAAGGCTCATGAGTTAAGGACAGGGAGAAACCACTCACCAAAAAACATCTATTCAAAACAGATGCAACTTGGGGAAATTAACTGATTTTATTATTAGTAAGATCAGAGCAGGATAATGAGAAATAAAATGGACCTTAAAAACACATTCCCCCACCTCTCCCTCCTTCCCAACTCTACCTCCTCCCCCACAGTGGCACGGGGAGACAGGAGTGGGGGCTATGGTCAGTTCATCACACGTTCTTTCTGCCACTGCTCTCAGGGAGAGTCTTTCCCCTGCTCCAGCCTAGGGTCCCTCCCCACAGGATTAGTCCTTCCTATGCTCCAGCCTGGGGTCCCTCCCACGAGAGACAGCTCTCAGCTCTCCACGAACTTCTCTCCAACCCTGTTAACCTCCTAGGGCTGCAGAGGCACAGCTGCTTCACCATGGGCTTTGCTACAGGCTGCAGGGGATCCTCAGCTCCAGTGCCTGGAATACCTCCTCCCCCACCTTGGTGTCTGCAGAGTTGTTCCTCTCACATATTCACTCCTCTCTTCTCTGGCCACAATTACTTCTATGCACTAACCTTTTTTCCTTTCATGTGTTATCCCAGAGGTGTTACTAGCACCACTGACTGGCTCGGCCTTGCTGCAGTGGTGGGTCCATCCTGGAGCCACCACATTGGCTCTGCTGCACGTGGGGAAGCTTCTAGCAGCTTCTCACAGAAGCCACCCCTGTAGCCCCCCTCACTGTCAAAACCTGGCCATGCAAACCCACTACATTGCCTACAACAAAAGCCAAGGGCAAGAACATCTCTTAATTTAAGAGATATCTTCTTACCCAGCATAGAAGGTGTTTGCATATTCTTAATCAACAGCTGGATATTAAATGGAAATGTGTTGTCTAAATGTACTGTCCAAAAGGACAGACTAATTCTTATGCCAATCCTCTGAGCTTCTTCTGTATTGCCTTCTACACTATAACTGCACCTCTCTTCAGGAATATTGCCTCTCACATAACTCATCTCTCTGAAAAGTTACTTTCAGATAGACTCTTAATAAGATCATCTTTTTCCTTCACACAGCTCAAAATAAAACAGATTTTGTTCTCTTTCTGGTTGTCGTGCAGATCAAGGTACTGCCTAAAGTGTTTGCAGGTTTTTTCAGTTAGAGGACTTCATGCAAAGAAAAATACATGAAAAAATTTATTCAGGGATAACAGGATATGGAAAGATGAATGAGAAACTTTCTAACCAAAGTCCAAACACAAAAAAACTCTACCCCAAGGCCACTTTGGTTAACATGGGTGTTAATACTTCCCACGGACTGAAGAACAGCCTTTTGTGCCAATAACATACAACTCCAGCAAACTGCTCTCTTGTTTTAAGAATTCTGCTCTCAAGGGAATAATTATCCTTGCAAGTACAATCAGACAAATACTTGTACATCATCAGCTCTTACACTGAGATTTATATAGCACACTCACACGCACACTGCAAACATTTCCCAGGACAGGAATATGCTCTTACTGGTCCAACACAAACCAGTCTGGCAACGCAGCACTCTGTACTGGTACACTAGTC
>NW_008650887.1:96700-98464 GCF_000695815.1 Acanthisitta chloris
CTAACCAAGTCCATGACAAGAGCCTGCTGCACATCCAGGGAGTGTTCTCACCTCCAAGAGACACAACCCTTAAGAGAAGAACAGAGACATGAAGGGCTCAGGTCAATGCAAGTCTGTATGCCACATCAAATCTTCAACATGAACACCCTAAACCATTCAGACACACTGTGCTCAGAGGTATTTCCTTCCTTCCCACTCCCTCCTTCCTTCACGAGTGCTACTAACAGGCTCAACCACAATTTAAAGGTGTAAAATAAAGCTCTGCAGTTAAAGCAATCATCCCATGAAGGAGCAAACTCCACTAGCAAGACAAGCTCATGAGATTTGCTGCCATCAGATAAGAGACAAAGGATTTACTTTTTTTTTGTTGCTATGTCAAACAAAACAAGGCCTTAAGACACCTGAGGAGCTTTTATCAACTAGAGAATGAACAGAAGAAACTCTAAGTATTTCCCCTCTAAAATATCACGGTATTTCTGAAATAACATGATATTTCAGTTCTGAAGACTTTCAAAGGATTTACAGAGAGTCTCAAGAAATACCCACCCAGTAGTATTGAAGCAGCAAAAGAAAGATATGAAAAGCAATGGAAGACACACATTACTTGTATCTGGCAAAAAACCCTGCACTTGTTATGTTGCACAGCACCTACTCACAACACAAATCATCAGCTTAATATTGTCACTCAAAGGCACACATGCTAATACAATAAAAGCTATTAATGGGGCTCTTTCCTTTTAATGAAAGAAAGAAGCAGTTTATTAGTTCAATCACGTTATTGTTCTGTTTCAATTTCTGCCACATGGAATACTGCACAAGTCATATTCTGACCTGCACCCGTGTAATTCTCACTATCTAGCAAACAAAAGAAATATGCAACAATTTCATTTTCATGTTCTCAAAGAGAGATTTGGAAAACCTTCAGATGTCTCTGGAGCTGTTTTGTTTGTTTCCTAGCCAGAAAAAGAAGGTGGCTTTTGTGAAACGAACCACCCAAAATACGGAAAGTTAACCATTTTAATCTTCAGTATATGATACTAGAAGGATCTTTGCAGCTGTTCTTCACAACACTAGTTCAGTTCCCACTATCTGGCAGCAGCAATGACTCACTAGTACCTGGTGAGCACTTCGAGGGGTAACTCAAATACCATGAGGTAACATTTCTGAGGCTTGAGAAATCCTTCTCTATAAAGGAAAACCACTGCAGGTAATCAACAATCAGCAGGCTGATTGGAGATGTGCTACACTGGGCAAAAGTAAGAATGTTTCAGAGCCATCTGACCATGAAGGTAGTGATCCTGCTTCTCCATGCACCCCAAGTCCAAGCTCCTTGCAGCAGGTACACTGCAGCTTCATTGCTGTTGACACCTGACTAAAACGAGGGTACAAAGGGCTCAGACATTTTTACTGGGGAGCTAAGAACATCCTAAGAACACACACATAGAAAACTGCACCAAGATTAAAGCAAGCTGCTGAAAATGAGTCTGCTCAGTGACTCTGAGGTGCTTTGCATGAACGTGCGAAAGGTCAGCAACATTTGCTGACATGACCTGGTCCCAGCAGTGATGCTTTCCCCAGCACCCAGCTGATTAATCTCACCCACCTAACAGCTCACTGACACGAGCAGACCACTTAACACTTCTCATGCTGCAGTCTGATGCCTGTCAGCTTTGCTTAGAAGGAATCTCCCTCCCAGCATTACACTATTCTGAGGATTTGGGCGTAGCAAAGCAATTGTTCATTTATTTCTGAGGTTTCAGGTGT
>NW_008650887.1:98487-112074 GCF_000695815.1 Acanthisitta chloris
TCCAGTATTATAGTGCTGTGCTAGCTCTTCAACAGTAAAGGGAGAAAAAGAATAATGAACAAAACAGTTCTGTTTAAAGGCTGATCCTTCACATGTTTAGAATCCATGTTTTCCCTTCAAGTCTGCTGTGTCCCCTAGTACTCTAATTGTGGGGTCATTGTAACAAGAGGTTTCCCAGACAGAGTTCAAGACACAGCTTTTCAGAGACACACTCAATTTTCTGGCACATATCTGTCTTCAGCAGCGACAGTGCCTTGAATACACAGACGGAAAAGGAGATAGAGAAGCAAAAATACACTGCCTAAGGTACACTCCAGTATCATAAAGCAATAAAAGTCATCAAGATTTGTGGACAGAGACCACTTAGAAGACTTTTTCCACCAATCCCATTAAACAAGAATATCCTCCACATTATTACAAGGAGCAAACCTTACCCCCACTTACTGTAACAGTTTGGGTCCTTGGAGGGCTGTTACTAATTACTGTGTAATCCACCAGACAGGACAGTGGACAAAGGAGGAGTCAAACCCTGCATTCCTTTGTCTCCTACTGGGAAAACTTTTAGCCAAATTTCTTGAATTCTTAGTGCCTTTCCCTGTACATGAGGAGGAATAATGTATGTCGCAACTCCTAATTAAACACTTTAAAATTTACTGATGAAAAACATCACACAAGAAAAGAAGAATATAATTATTATGCATATCTGAATAGATATTAACAACCCATCTGCAAGTTTATGTGATGATTACAATGCATAAGTGATAGCTACATCCTATCACAGCATTTCATCTGGAAAAAAACACTGGTATTACTACTTTTCCAAATGACTGAGTTCAACAAAATTCAGCTTCTGGAGGAAAAAAAAAACCAAATAAGCAGAAAATACCTTGAATACTATACAGCAGCTATGACAGTGAACATCTGTCCACTGAAGATTGTTTGTGCATCCTCCAAGTTATGGATCAGAAACAAACTCTGGAGCTGCTTCAGCATGAGAGAGGTACATACCCATTTTGAGGGATGCTACACACCTCAACACAGCATCACCAGAGCTGTGGAAGGGACCTGCCTCAGGGATCATGCCAGCAGCTGGGGGAGAGATTAACGTGGTGCATGGATTTAATGAAGGGTAAATGAATATAAAACCAGACAGGATCACTATTCTAACCAAAAGAGGCTGTGAAATTCTTTGTTAAAGAGGCTAAATACCCGAGTATAGAAAAAATGCAAAATGCACTAACATCCCACTCAGCACAGCACAAAGAAAAACCATACTGTAAAGTGCATGTTTGGAGGATCACTCACAAAACCTCCAAGTTACTGATGTGCACTTTCCTTCCCAATCTCCTGTTTGATAGACATGTGAGTTTTGCTGAAGTCTGTACCTGAATGGCAGGGACACCACTTGCTCATGTAAACTCTCTGGTAACGAAGCTTCTGTAAATGATCTATCCAACTACTCTGCAACTAAATACTGTCCTGTTTCTGAGATAATACTAAATACTTTTTCCAACCACTTTCCAATCGAAAAGATATTCTGTAGTTATCAGAGGAGAAAGGTTGAACAGGCCTTTTTTTTTTAAAGTATTCATCATAGAAAGCCTCAGCCTAAGGAAAACTCTAAACTCCAGAATACACTTTCTTTTACAACGCTAAAATATAAAGCATCTTCAAAGCTCCTGTCAGAGGAAGAGAATTCCTAAACCAGTTTATCCTTCATTTGCTCTTTCAAGTCTCCAAAGTGCAGTACATCATTTAACCACTGAAATGTGGTCACTTGACTCTGTTTAAAACTTCTCTTAATTGCAAGCATCGAAGAGTCAAGAATCTGTGTAGTTCATAAAACCAAACTCTTTATTTTGATTAGAACAACATGTTTCTGCAATATAAAAAGTCTTCAAGAGCAGTAAAAAAGAAATCACTAAGCACATTCTCTGACTAAGTAACTAGGGCACATAGCTACTGCATGGAGATACAATAGGGTTAAAGCAGTTTTACCGATAATTTCTATACTGATTTAATGAGTTTCCTTAATGCCTGAAAAAATATTTTGTAACTTTATCGCTCTACCTATATTTGCCAGACTTGAAGGATACTGGCACAGCATTTTAACTACAAAAAATCTTGTCATATCATGTTTTTTCAACATAGTTTTAAGTTGGTAAAAAAAAAGAGTTGTTTTCTTCTTCCTAACTGTATCATCCTAAACTCTTCATAAACACAAATTGGTACTTGCTAATTACTACTTGCTAGTTCTTTATCACTTAAGTGGAAGCAGTTTCTATTTCATGCACCAGCTGAATTTTATGGCTAAACACTATCAAAGTCATCAGCTATTAAATGCAACAATACACTAACATTTCCCATAGAAAACACAAGCATAACTAATATCTAACCCGGATTCAACGTTTTTGTTTCCATCTCCATGTACATAGAGTGGGAATACTGAGTTCCAGCTCAGAGTTGTATTTTGCAGCAAGGAGAATATTGCAACTATCTACCACTTACAGTTCAGCCATGTGGCCCTTCACAATTTCTTTTGGTTTGGTATCAACAGGGTGGCTACCAGAAATTAACAGATGACATCTCTCCTTGTTAAGGAAAGGGAAAAATAAGAAGCAAGAGAAAGGGTATAATCATGAAAAAGAAATTACAATACCATAAAAATGACTAGTAATCATTCATGCCCAGTTAATTATCAAAACATGCCCCAATTCTTATTAAAATAACATACTCACAGCTAGCTCACAATCACTGCTTACATTCCAAGGTAATTTACAAGTGCTTCAGGACTGCATGTCTCAATAACCATACAAGGACTTTTATTCCTCCGTGGAAACAGAGCACTACAAAATGTCAAACTTGTTGCAAAATCGCTGATGAAACTGTGAATAGAATCATCTCTGCTAAAATTCCATCAAAAGGATATGCTACAGAAAAAAAAAGAATTAAAGTATTTCCACCCAGGTGAATATTTCTTCATTGTAAAAAAAAGTTCTTAAAATTATGTAAATAATATTTTAATATTTCACTGTTCTAAATGTCAACTGTTATTTTGGACACTGGAATGGCATTTCACTTTATTCATTTTACAGAACAAACTTACTAAGGTCTAAACATACAATTTAATGACTGGATTGCTCTGTTATCACCATGACATCTGCACAGGAGGATGTGAGGATCTCCTGAAGTGACATGCACAGATTTGACTCCATGGCTCTCAATCACATTCAGAAGACTTCTAGATTTTACAGCCTCCAAGCACAAATGAAAACAAAGTGGTCTCGTTTTCCAAACAGTCAATATTCTGAACTTTCAAGAAAGATTTCGGACACGTGAGGTGAGCAGGATCATTCACAATGGGAGCTGTGCTGCTGCCAATGAAAACTGTGCCCTGTGCTTTACCGCACATACCAACAGAGCTGAGAGCCATCGAGAGCCCAGACACCACCACAACTAGGGACACTCCAAGCAAACAAAAACTTAATCATTTACCACACTTCTTGACTCCTTCAAGCAGATTCTGATGATCTGCAAGCTCCCATTGTATTCACGTGAGGCACATGTGAAGCACTGACACACAAAGCAAATTAGGCGAGAGGGCACACGACCAGCCAGGGCACATCACCCCGAAACATTCCCAGAACCCTACCACAGTGCAACTTCCCTCCTGCTCCTCTTCCCTGTCCTTCTTCAGGGTAATTTCCTCTCACCTCTAGCCCTCTGTGCCCTTTCACTTGCCCAAACCTCCCTAATTAAGAACAAACCTACGGCTGAAAAAAGCCAGAAGCAACTCAAAGCTGAGTAAAAGAAGATATCACATCCAACACAAGTTCCTTGCTGCAAAGAGTCTCTTTGAATGAATCAACTCCATAGGAGCACTCTGAGTCAGTTTGCTCTCATAAAAAGAAAATAATGAGCTGATACCTGCTAAAGTGAAGGAAAACCTCCTTCAAACTTAGGAACATACACAGTAGCATCGAATTGCTACTCTGCCAGGTGCTGTGATCTAAACTCAAATTCTGAGGAGAAACAACCCCACAATTCAAAGCTATCTGAGGTTTCAATACACAGGTTAGCAGAGTGCAGTCCACAGATATTCCTGTATGTTACACATTCCACGGCAAGTTTTGCCAGGGCTGCCTGACCTGGATTTTGCTAAGTACCTACATTTGGTCGATTGCAAGTACAGCAAAATTTTAAACACAACAAAAGAAAACAAGAACAAGAAGAAATAAAGAGCAACTATTCTGATGACAGAATCTCTTCCATAAGATAACCCTTAAGACAGGCACTCTCTGGAGAGACAAAAAAGCAGTTTTCTCTCCTCGAAGGAAGACTTAAAACTTAACTTGCCAGCAGCAGTGTAGAGCTGTGACTGGTCAGTTCCCAGTCCCCACACACGTACCTGGTCCTCCACTACCCTTCATAAAACTATCAGTGGTAAAGGGGGATGTTGCCTCTGTATAGGTGCAACCAGCTACACTGTGTAAACAACAAGATACAGGTCTTAGGTGAATGTTGCTGTCATGTGCTGCAATTACATGCAGCAATTTCTTCATTTTTATTCACCTCAGCCTCATGCAATCTCCAAATGCAGGTGCATTTAAGCAAAGCACTCCAGCATCACAACTAAAGATTCATCTTATGTGTTCAGAGCTAGTCACTTGGCCTCTCCATGTTTCTCTGTTTCTCCATCTGTGATGCTTCACAGAAAGCTTGAGAGGCTTAATTTATTAAGCAGCCTGCCAAGTGCTTTAGAGAAGTGTGTTACTAAAGCATTAAAACTGTGTCCGTTGGTTCTGAAAGGGTAAATCATTAGCCAAACTAAAATAAAACCAACACTATCCTTAAAAGGTAGCTATGCTTTTAAATGCAGAAGTAGCAGGTTTACCTTCTTTGCCCTTATAGAAAAAACCTGTTCTATGTATTTTATTACATTAGGTCATCAAGAGATCTGATTTTCTTCTGAACCCCCTTTCCATCCATTTACTGCTCCCAAAGGAGGTGATAAGCACAGAAACAAACCAGTAATACCAAATCAAAGTGACACGTGCCCAGCCAGACTCACTGTCCCCAGGCCACAGGGGAGAACCTCTACCAAGGCACCAACAATGTTTAACTGACAGCAGATGTCACCTATAGGTCGCCTGAACAGGGCAGGAAACAGTCTGGATCCTAGTAGAGACAAGAGCAAACCATTCCCAACACCTGCAAGATATACTGGCAGTAAACACATTTACACACTACAAGTTTTCAATATCCATGTGGAAGTTTTGTGTCTATACAAACCCAAGGTTCAGGCTTTTGCTCTTTTTAAGTGCTGCTTTAGCTGCAGCATCACTGAAAGAATTCTCAGGGAGCCATTCCTGGCAAGAGAAACAGTGCACCTAAAATATTGGCAATGGACAAGGATCATCTAAAAATACTAGCCATAAAAAATACAAACACACATCGACCAACTCCCAAACACTCAGTACCGCCTAAGAGTATGTAATATATACTTTTTATAGCTACAACCTGCTGCTATAAAAGAGACAGCTGAAGCAAAATAAGAAACTCCAAAGAGAGATTTATTAATAACAGTAATGATTCCTTGCAATTCTTCAAATTATTTAAACAGCCAAATAAGACAAATATTCTCCAATGTATCACAGATTAAAACCAGCTGCAGTTTAGGCACAAGGCCTGCAGACCTTGAAAAAAGGTCACTTTGAACCACCCAGATACTTGAGAAAAATCCTGAAACCCAAAAGCAAACATGATTACAGAAAATCTTCTAGATATATGAATATATGTGTACACATATACATATATTTTTAGGATCTCTGCCTGTAGATTTCCAGCACATGAATATAGCAACGCTGTGGTGCCACCCCTCATCTTGTTCATGCTAACTCTGTGTGCTTTATATCTTTTTCAGACTGCAAATGTGTATTTGTACTGCACTTTGCTGCTAGTTTATCCAGCACCCAGTTGAAAAGATGGCCTGATGCAACTGCCAGGATTGTGCACTAGCTCTCTGCATCCTTAAGCTCCTGCTGCAGAACCCACCCTGCCTACAGCATCCCAAAGAGTCACTATGGTAAAAAATAACCCTCTTTCCTCCTGACAGGTCAGCGTGGCTTTCTCAGCAGGTGACTGGCAGTAAGAAAGTAGAGTTTCAGTTCCATCACACACACAGGGATGGACATACTTCTCTCCTGGAGCTGGCATCTGACCTATGTGCTACACCAAGTACATACTGTTTAGCAAGAGTTGCCAAGCTTCTGCACATTTCAGGACAGGATCTCTTCTGGTGTGGGTGACTGCTGTCATTTGTCTCCTGCAGAAGCACATTGTGACATCATGGCAAGAGGAGCAGGGGATCAATGGAAGGGCTTCTTAGTAATCAATGGGCACCAGATGGAAATGCAAGGTTGAGGATGCTCTGCCTTTTGGCAGGCAGGACACTGACACAAAAAGCCAAGGCAATACCCAAAATGGTTTGGTGCCATCATGTACTATATGAGGTTCTGAAGTTCTACAGCTTGTTTCTTCTGAAGCAAGCACAACTTTTGTAAGATGACAGTCCTGATCCATTTAGACTTTGAGAATGTGGCATGGCAATCTAGAGCATGGTATTTTTCAACATGTACCTTGCTCCTGTAGAAAGCAAACAAGAAGTAAGAATTTTGGTGCTCTTAATCTCCAGCTTCAGTAACAGCCATGAGGAACACTACCTCACAGGAAGGTGAAGCCTTGAGCTTTCTACAGCACCATGGAGTTTTCATACATTTTAAAGACCTTTACCTGACAGGAATAGTGACATAGCTCTGCCTAATGCACAGACCATCAAACCATTGCCTTGGCTGGAGACACCATGCTGGTAGAGTAACTTTATCTGACTATTTACTCCAATTTTTGATTAATTTCTCCCTCCTGCAGGGCATCAGTCTCCTTCTTCAACTTCTGCTTCCATATTAGACATTTTTAGTGCCTTATGTTACAGCAAACATAATTTGTTGTGGTATTTGCCAGAGCCTCAAATACAATGTACCCGAGTGCAGGTATGGATTAAATGGTGCTGTGAAGGTTATGCAGACCAATCATCTGATTTATCTTAGCATGGCTGTCAGTATTTTGCAGAGAATATTGGCCTAATGGCAGATCCTGACCTAATCCAACATTTGTGAAATTGTGGATAGAGGGATATGCATATTGAGGGGACCATGGCAAGGACACTTAGTCCAACTCACTACACAAGTAACACTAAAGATGACTCCGGGTATAAACTTCTAAATATTTTGTAAGCTAAGAACAGCTAAGAACTGATGGATCTGACACCTATCAAGCTGTGCCTCATTGCCACAGGCAACAACGATGAACTGAAGAAGATTCAGATTCCTTGAATGTACTTTAGAATGTCCTCATGGTCCTACTACAAGGTGGCACAGGATATGTGTGACCCTGTACATTCCCAGCCAGTAAAAGCCTGAGCTCATGCACAGAGAGTTCACATGGCTCTAAAACAGAACACACACTCACACACGTGTTTGGAGCAAACCTCATCTTCACAGTTTTAGCCTTTCCAACTGCAGCAAAACCACCACCACCACAATTGTTTAGCAGTACTGAAATTCTTCAGTTTTTGTTGGGTGTGTAAGCCCCAAACCTAGTATTTCATAAAAATCAATTCAATATTGCCTATTCTCTTTTTCAGAACCTCAATTCACGCTGCCTTCTTTTACAAGGTTTTGAGGGCAACAATACTGGTAAGTGGATGAGGGCGAAGAGTTTACAAACTTGAGATGCAGCACATTTGCTTTCCACTTATTTTGCACACAGTGCTTACAAGAGTTACAGGACCACTGGTGCTGGGAAAACCTCTAGAAGTAGGTTAGGTGCTTGCTTTAACCCTACATACACAACATTTCCCATCTAAGTTGAATGGTACCTTAAAGCAGCACTGCTTGGCCTTGCTGTGGCCATAAGCAAGAGAAAAGGTGATGCTTTCACTCAGACTGGTGATAATTTTACAAGAAAGAAGCAAACTGAATTATTAAAGTGCTAATGTCCTTCAAACAACTCCTATCTCTTTCACAAAACTAGGACAAAACGAGTTCTTGCAGTTCATTAGAAATTACAGAGCCTTTTACTCTACCACAAAGACTGACCTGCTGTGTCTTCATAAATCCATGGCCAAGAAGGCAGCACCAGGGAAAACATGTTGACAAAGGTTGCCTTGCTTTGCAGACAAAGTAAAGTCGAAGAAGGCATTTGTGTTCAGCTGTCAGTTACATGCTCTTACAGCAAAAAGGCACAGACTATCTGCACTGCTTCTGAGAGGGCCAACAATTACACTGGTAAATGATTAAGTTAGAATTAATGCCTGAGGGGATATTAGTGGCTTTGATTACCAGAAAAATATAAAGCAAGACTGGAAAGTGTTACTTGCTCTTAACGGATGGTCCCTTCTCACACACCACACTAGAAAGATGCTTGTTTGCTTTGATCACCTAATCTTTCACATGAACTTCTGCTTTAAACAAAAGAAGCAGTTACAATGTATGAAATTGTAGGGAGGAGAGGAGTTAGAACAAAAAAATCTTCCTTATGATCTGTACTGAGTTTCGATGTTAAAACAGGCCATAGAATTTCATCATATTACTCTAGCTCAAACCCAAGCTTTCTGGCTGGCTGAAGCACCACGTGCTTCCTGGGAAAGCACCAGGGCCTTATGCAAGGATTTTGTGCAACAGAGAGTCTACTACATCCCTTGATAAGCTGTTCCGATTTAATTGTATCATTAGAAAACTGCATCTTATTTCTAGTCTGAACTGATCTAGCTTCAGCTTTCAGCCATGACAATCCCCTTAATCTACCTGACAAAGAACCATCTAACTGTCAGATACCTTCACCCTTTCCAAGTACTTATAGACTTACCAGGTAGCCTCTACTGTCTGTTGATAAACTAAATAGATTGAGCTTCTTAAATCTTCCATTCTAAAGCTGATTATCCAGACCTCAAATTAATGTAGATTTTTCTGAACTCCTTCCAGTTTTTCCAACAGCAGATGTGGACATGAGAGATGGGATACAGCATTATTTCAGTAAAGCTGTATAAAAAGTAGTAGTATTCACCTCCCTCCTACTCTCCTAGTCATGCACTTTCAGCCTTCTTCAAGACTGCTTTGCACAGGCAGTAACACTTAAATTAAATTAATTAATCAACCCTACTTATATTCCAGACAGAAGTTCTTCCTAACACCTCAAATTCAGAATGGACCACGACAAAATTTACTTCCATTTGTTATAAAGAAAAACACATACATTTTTAACCCCCCATTGCCTAAGCTTGAGTATGACAGAAAGTATAAATTCAGTGCCTGTATTTTAAGAGAGAAAAACTGCAGAGACAGAGATTACACTGCAATCATGTCACAGCTATCCAATTTAAAGCTACCTCTTTAAACAACTCTTTCATTCAGTAAACTCACCATTCCCAGCCTGTTTTGCACTGCAGCGTTCTGATGCTCACTTGTTTAATTCACTTCTTGAGGTGCTGGGTGGCCACAGCAGACTTTATTCTCAGCAAAATCCAGTGGGCACAACGAAAGATTGCTCCAGGCTAGAGCCAGTGTTCTTCCAGACAAAAGGCAGAGCTGCAGGCTACTCATGGAGGATTTGCTAGTGTTATAAATCTACCCATGTTGTGAAAATTAATTGCCAGTTATAATCTTCAGTTATTACTGTATCACCAGCTACTTTCCCTTCCTATGGATGAAAAAAGAACCCAAGTAAAATCATGAAGTCTCTAGGATGACCATTTCCACAAATGTGTATGTGGTGACTAGCTAAAATATAGTGAATATATGTGGTTTTCTGTTCGAATAAAAACTGATCTATTCTCCTATGTGTGGTTTGGGTAACTGTTCTTTGAGAGAGTGATAGACCCCAGCAACTTATTTTGAAACATGTAAGTCTTTGATCACTACTTAATTTTAATGAGCAAAACTTGGTGCCAATGGCAGCATCAGCTTTTGGAAAACAGTAAACAGAGTGCTAGTCAGTCAAGCCTGACATGACCTCTCACAGGGAAAGGTAATGTGCTCTGGTATTTTGATGTTGGGCTTTTTTTGTTGTTGTTGTTTTTTGGTCCCATCCCCCCATAAAAAATGCATTCTATGTATATTCTTTGTAATCCAGAAATAAGGTATTGCTCCTTTCCTTATGCAATAACATACTTCAGTGAGGACTGGATCACATCAGTACACAGTGTTCTTTCATTCAATTCCAGTGCAGGCAGGA
This sequence comes from Acanthisitta chloris, assembly GCF_000695815.1. Taxonomy (NCBI): domain Eukaryota; kingdom Metazoa; phylum Chordata; class Aves; order Passeriformes; family Acanthisittidae; genus Acanthisitta; species Acanthisitta chloris. Next base: position 108,778 of record NW_008650887.1, read on the forward strand.
TTGGGCTTCCAGCAGCAGTCACATCTGTGTTCAAACATGCCTGTCCTCTTTCAGAGACACAGAATCACAGAACCAACAAGGTTGGAGGAGACCTCTAAGATCATCAAGTCCAGCCATTAACCTTCCACCCTGCTGTAATCCCTAGCACAGATCCAGATGTCACTTCCAGGGTTAGTGACTCCACCACCTCCCTGGGCAAACTAATTCCAGAGCCTGAACACCCTAACAGGGAAAACATTTTTCCTGACATCTAATCTGACTCTCCCCTGTCTCAATTCAAGGCCATTCCCTCTACTCCTCTCCCTGCAGCCATGGCAGGAGAGACATCCCCCACCTCTCTCCAATTCCTGTCAGGGAGCTGCAGAGAGCCATGAGGTCACCCCTGAGCTGCCTCCACTCAAATGGATTAATTCCTACACATAGCTGGTAGGACACCTTGGGCCTCTTTATAAAGAAAGGTAATCTATAAATATTATCAGTAGTCACCTTGTTTATTCTCATGACTTCTTCCCATTCACTCCCTCCCTCTGCCTCTCCTCACGCTGACAGGAGCTGTAGGCATGAATCTCACACACACTGTCCTGATTATTACTCAAAGCAGCTTCAATATCATGATTCTGAACACAGGCACAACCTCACAGCACCAAAACGAGCAAGCTTTTAAAAACACTTGTTCTGTGTATTGTTTTCATAGCACACTATGCTTGCACACGGTACATCAGAAACCTGCCATGAAAAGCTCCCGTTCAAGGGGTTCTCCTAAAAAAAAATAATTCAGACTTCAGGGGAAGTTGGACACAACAGACACACTCTAAAGTTGAAAGTCCAGCCTAAGAGTCAAAGCTGCTTAGAATTTTGCATGTCACTTATCCTCTGATCCTGTAATAAACAAACAAATGGGCATAAAAGAACTAATACAGAAGAAGGAGCATGGAAGAATGACAAATGTTGTTACAGACACAATGTGTTAGTTTCTCTTCACTTTTTGCCTGGTAGCAAAACTAGGGCACTATTCAAGAGAACAGATGAGGCTGAAGCCTAATAAAAAAGGGAATGTTTAAGTTATTTGAAGAACAGAGGGCATGTTTAGGGAACGGCGTTAAGAAAAATTAAAATTTATCTTTCAATATTTATGTTATTTTTGCAGTTTGGCAATTACAATTAGTTTTGCTTTCCAGCTCCAAGACAGTAAGATCATATTAACAAAACAGGGAGAGTTTATTTTTACAAATAAACTGCTTTCACTAGAAATCTGTTCTGTATGCTACTTTCCTGGGTGCTATACTATCAGCTCTGCTGCCTCCTTCCTCCACATCAACTAATTACTCTCTACCTCCTTCAAATTCCTCCTTCAAATAGTTCCCTGCATGAAATTTTTCAACATTCATAGACTGACTTTTGTCGTCACAACACACACTACTTATGGCTTTGTCTGAAATGCATTGTAAGCTCTCTGAATTATGGACCACATCTTGCTGTTTTTTAAAGCTAGCACTGTTATACATGTCATGTCAACTGAAACATGTTATACATCTCTTCAGAACTTTTCCAAATCTGTATTTAATAATGAGGAATTAAAGAAACCCAAACCAAACTAAAACCCTACAACAGCTCCCCTAAAGGATAAACTCTTACCTTCTAGGAAAGTGATAAAGGTTTACAATAACCTCTGATTTGCCAAAAAAGCTTGGAAAACTAACAGTCAGAATAGTGGCAGGTACCTTGAAAAACTGGCAACAATAATAAATGCCCCAAAATGAAACTTGCAGCATTTCTTCCTTTAGCAACGCCATCGAAAATAGTTTTTCCTGATGAGCAAGAAACTCCAAAATACGTAAAGCAGCATTACCTCCTTCAAAACCTAAATACCTACAAGGGCTTGGTAATGTTCACACCCAGTGTGTTGTGAGTTATCAGAGTAGCTGAAGAAAACTTACACCAAGCACAGAAGAATAGTGAAAGCACTACACACAGAGCTCACCATATTTTCAAGAGCTGAAGCATTATCCCTCCCATTTCTCCCATATTTTCCCATTGCCATGCATTCAGTTTCTTAGCATATTTGCCCAAGGTTCTCCAAGTCTCCTAAAAAGCCAAAAATAAAGCAAAAGCATGAATACAGATCAGAACCATGAAGCTTTATGACAGTGCACAAAAAACCTCCCAACCCTGGAGACCTTGCAGAGAAAATCTGAAGACTTTTCTTTTTTTCCTTTTTTTTTTTCTCAGTACCTCTGCATGGAGACATGTATAAGCTGCTGGGATGACTGAACACTGGTAACATACAGGGACATGCAGAAAGTTGCTTGGGAAAGGCAGGCAAGGTAATGGATAAAGCCTTCCAAGGCAAAGGATCAGCTCAATGCTCTGTGTGCAAGGGAAACAACTCTTACCCATACCATTCTCCTCTTCCTTACACAGATGTCTAGCTCTACTAGAGCTAAGGTCTTCTAGGTGTGAAAACCTGAGATGAACACTGAGGATCCTGCACAATGAATGACAGCCATTCCATGTAACTCCTCTAAAATCATTATGTCCTGCTTTCTCAAAGAACAAAAAAGGTCCTGTAGCATAGAGCATGTCTGCCTGTAGCACATAGCCAGGAACAAGCTTGCTTTGCCCTGCAAGACAAGCAAAAAAGCCACAAGACCATGGTCACCGCGGCACCGCGCGAGCTCTCACGGAACACCCTGTGCAGTGTGACATTACCCAAGGCCCAGTCCATTACAATGCAATCCCACGGCCTTGTCTCAGCTCTGGAAGCAGGAAGCACAAGTCAGTATCAGTATGTGACTAATCACATAGAAATATTATCAACTTAGGATGCACAGCAAGGAACAGAACTACTACTTTCACGTCTCTCATGTGATGTGATAGATCTGACCAGACACACTCTTCTCTCTCCTTGAAGGATTTTTGTTTTGTGATGGTTTTTGCTTCTGTTTGTCAATATTATGTCCAGCTCGACCAATCCTGAACTCATGCCTGTCTCAAACATCCATTCCCTTTGCTGTATTCTCACCTGTCCTAGAATTTGCAGTGGAAAATAAAACCAGTCTGAAAATGAGGTTATCGCACATTTTCTCTCTCCTGCTGCTTACTAATCTGTGCCATTCCTTCAGTTGAGCTGAACCCACACCTGCAATTTCAGCCTTTTTTCTTCCTACTTTTGACTCACTCCTCAAACCTTTTCTTTTGTATCCATTTCTTTCTCCACAACAGAATGCAAATATTTATTCCAAGAGCAAGCCAGAAAACATAATAACCATTTCACATTCTCCCTTCCCACTCTCTTTC
>NW_008650887.1:112088-114200 GCF_000695815.1 Acanthisitta chloris
TCATACAATAGATACAAAACACATCTGTCCCACTCTCCACTTGCCTCACAGCACCCCATACCTCATCTCCTTCCTCCTCCTGCTCTGACAGAACAGTGGGACAGCAAACCAGCATCTTCTGTTCGGAAATCTCTTCTGACCCTTTGCTTCTCTAACTACACTACTCTTTCTGTCCTTTCACCTCTAAGCTCATTATGATCTGTTTGATAACAAATTACACTTCTAATTTGTCTCTAACTTCAGCCTGAGTTTTCTTCAACTGTATCTTGCACTACACTAAACTATTCTCACTAAAATGTCTAAAAATCTTCTACTATTGCACCACCACAATAAGTTAATAATTTCCATCACCCATAATCCTTGTGTGTTCTTCATAAAAAAATTAAAGGCCTTTCTCCTTGTGAAGCATTCATTCTCTGCTGTAGAATTCCATGACTACCCTGTCCTGCTGCCCTTCCTCCCTGTACCAGTCTCTTCACAGGTCACTGGGAGGCTCCTCATACCTGCTTTGTCTTCTAGCAGGGCTCCATTGAGCTCTGTCTTTTGCCCCTCTCTTCTTTCTAAGAATTTTACCAACAAAAAGGAGGAGACACGTTCCTGAGGAGACAGGTCTGAAATAGAGTAGATTTATGTCTAAACAAAAAATCCTCAGTCTATCTTTCTTACACCTCTTGCCACTGAGTAGCTGTCAGCTTTAGCTTGATACAGACAAGAACAGAACTCAGATGTCACCTCTCCCACCCTCATTTCTCCACCTCCTCTCCTGATCCCCCTGGACAGCATCATCATCTTGCCCAACATTCAGATATAACACACTGTGCCACCTTTGCCAATGACTTCTCTCTTGATCTGTTCATTCAGCTTACATCTATATCCAAACAATTCTTCCTGTCTGGCACCCTTAGAACAAAGTCTTTTCTAAACACCTTCGGAACTAAAGGTTTGTTTGGGCCATCACCTCATTTAGTTATATTTTCTTCTTTTTCATATTGGCAAACATTATCCTGCTTGTTCACCCTGTTCCAAAAGTTCTTTCTTCTATTGTCACACTGCTCTCCCATGATTCTCTCTGCATCCTTCCATGCACAATCCTCCATTCCCAATTTAAATATTGGGAAGTGTCATCTTTGCTTTCCAGACTTCTGTCTTACGTACACAATACTGTCCCTACTCTACTTGCTATCTCATCATTTCCTCACATCTCTAGCTGGTTCATGATGTCAGTGCTCATTTACTAAGCATTTAACAACCAGCCTGTATTTTCATTCAGGCCAACTTCCACACTAAAGTACCTCAGATACCTTCCAAACTCTGGCAAAACTATTTCACTGCCCTCCAAACATCACGCTAAAGCTTTCCTCCCAACAGTTCTAAGAAAGCCACTTTAAGTTTAGGCTAAAGTCTACCACCTATCATGTTGAGCAACTAAGTTATTGTTTGTCAGTATTACAACTCTTGCTCTGCTGTGTACTCAAAAATTAGATCTCTGCAGTACAACAATTTCACAACACACACACGAGCACACACCCTTCCTCCCTGCACTGCTACCCTGCAAGAGCCTAGTGTCTGATGAGGCTGCTAGGCATTAAGATCATGCCAGTAACAGTAATACTGCCTCCCTAATCACAGCAGCAACAGATCACTACTTCTATTCATCCAGACCATTGCCCTCTGACAAGATCTGTCAGTGGGTGCTGTGGTGCCATGTGTCCAACAGACTTTTCAGATTTAAACCATCAGTAGCATCCTGTCTCAATGAGACACAACTAAGAGCAGCTTAAAAAACCACTAGATATGCTAACTACTACCTGATAATCTAGCTAATACAGACAATCACAAGCAGCCAGCCTACAGGCCACCCGAGGACAGAACACCTATCAGGGACTCAAAGATGAACACACATAATGATTTACACTTCTGACCATTTCAGCTCTGAATGATGACAAGCTCAAGTCACCTTATTCTGCCCCTAGAGAGGTCCAGTCCCATCCTGTTTTGTCTTGCTAGAGAAGACACTTTTGATCCAGTAAACTTGTCAACAACTATTACTTATATCACATCAGCAGCATTCAATCCAAATGTAATTTCAAATTCCCAGGCTCTGCCTGCCAC
>NW_008650887.1:114233-121758 GCF_000695815.1 Acanthisitta chloris
AAAACATAAACCACTATATACAAGAAAAAAATTGCAAAGAAAGAAAATAACATAGTGAAGATCTCCACACAGAATCAAACCCCACCAACTCTTGGCCTTTGCCAGGCATTCTTACATCTTGATGCTACATCATCAGTCACCCTTCTGTCTCTTCTGCTCAACACCTGCTCCACAGGAACGGAAAGGGAAGCAGGCCCAAACCCCCTGTGTACTGTGCACAGCTCTGTCACAATACAACTGCTTCCGTTTTACAGATGATTCAGGAGGGGCCTGCAGACTAAGTGAAACTGCACCAGACATCCATTGGAACCAGAGGCTGTCCAGAGCCTAAAGCTTTTGTCCTCAAGTTTTTTGCTACCTCTGGCTGATGCTCTTTCTGATCTGGGCAAACTCCCCTTCTTTTTCACCAAACAGCACACATTTTATAAACACATGCATGCAGGAAACAAATAATTCTAAATTCTCATTACTGTCAGGGAAACAGATAAACAGGAAGATGTGTTGGGCTTAAGCACTGTATTATTAATAAAACTGAGTAAAATATGAAAGGAAATTGCTGAATAATAAGCACAACATTTCAGAAATAAGGAAGACATTTCTATTGAGTACAAGATGAAGAGCAAACAGAGAGCTCACTTCTCCAACAACATCAGTGGCTTTCAGGCAGAACTTTTAATAAGCCATACAACAAGTTATGACAAAACCAGTCCCTTAAAATCAACAAAGGGACCCAGAAGAGAAAAAGAGAGAAATTATGCATGCAATAGCTGGTTTTCCTCTGTCCCACATCGGTCCTAAGTAACTGTGCTGGATCCCTCCTTCAGTTTGAGTCAGCTTAGTCAGCTGCACAGCACATCGATAAAAAAATGGTCCATTTTTACCCTCACAGCATCTACCCTTCTCATGCAGCATGAGAAGCATCAAAGATTTCTCGCTACAGACATGCTGAGAGATCTCTGTCAGACTCTCTCACTGTGTCATAACAGCATTCACCACAGTTTTTTTGGCACATTAATTACCTAAAGACACCAGCTTCGCTTGGCATCCTGCACCATCACCTCCTGAATCAGCTTTGTCAAGGACAAGCTGAAGAACTTCTGCACCAACTTGAACTCAGAAGACAAAAAGATCCAATAACTTAATCCATGCCCATATAAACTGAGAATCTTTCCTGCTAGTTATTCCCAAATGACTCTTAATAGCAAGTAGTCACGACACTCATATAACCTTAGAGTGGAGTTAACTCTGTAAGAAACACTCACATCAACCTACTATTTTTACTGAAGGTGATCTTCCTTAAAAACGCACGCAGTGACTACCAGAAACTTCCACTGTGACTACCAGATACTTATGCGTTCTGCCTACAGGACCGCTGTGATCCACAACTTAAAATGTAATTTGAAATGTTTTCTATAGGATTTTCCACTGCTTATATCTCACTCACACACCTCAGCTTTGGTTAAATGGCTAATATTTTTTGCCCTAAAGGTAAAACAGAACCTGATGATATCCTAATTTTTAATTAACTAGAACAAAAGGCCCATTTCAAGGAAATTACTCCATTTCACAGTGGAAATGGTTCAGCTCTTGCGTAGTATTTCTTTTTTATGCACAGAAACCTATATTTCATCTATAAACTATTAACCACATAGAGAGGCAGATCAACAAGAAAACACACAGGTGTTTTTCTATCTCAATCAAAATTAGATACAAGAAGTCATTTCACCTTCTGTGGTGACAGCAGGGCTTGGGATCTACTCCAGTAAACACACACATTTCCCTCTTTCTCCAGTCCTGTTACAAATTACAAGTAGAAGGAATGTCAGAGACAGATCCTTAGTGACAATGCTGTCAATTGACAGAGAATCACACGTGGTTTCCCCACACGCAATCAAAAGTGGTACCTTAAACTACGGGAGATCTAACCTCTTCAGAACAACTGTTGCACAAATACATACATCAAGGTATGTGCCACCTACCAAAACCAGAAGTTTTAAAGAAGTAATTTACAGAAGAACAGTCTCAGACACATACTCAAAACCATCAAAATCTTGATTGAGAACACAGAATGTCTGATCAGAGAGCCTTACCATTACTCCACTGTTTTTATCCACTGTGTGGGTTGAAGAACTAAAGGACAGGTTTCAGAAAATAACTATGTAACTATGAGGATAAACCGCAATTCTGACTAAATTTTCTGGGCACGATCATACATAATGTTTCATTCTTCCTCTGTCACCATCCCTTGAAACACATTAGATGAGGTGACAGCCATAACCAGGAGCCACGCCACCCCCTGCAGAAGCTGTCCACGTGAAAAAAAATAAGTATCAGTCAGATATCAGAGACTGAACTGATCAGGCACTTCCACACCCGAACACGCTCCAGAATTCAATCCCACTGTCATTTCTTATCCTAAAGAAAACCCCCATGGGGACCTTTGCTCACTGTTCTTATTCCCAGCGTAATTAAGATAAGAATGGTAAGAAAAAGTTTCTCTGGAAAACAGCCACAGTTTTGTGCCTTGCCGATTCTCAGTTCTTTCACTCGTCAAGCTCCACCAGAATATTATGTCTGTTTTAAGAACCAGAATCTCTGGAAGACCTTAATAGCTTACAGGGGAGAGACTGAAAAAATACAACATTCAACCCTCTCTTCTGCCCACTGCAAAACCAAAACCCCCAAATCACCAGCTAAGGTGGTCTAAACTCAATAACCTCACCTCTTGCTTTTGGGGTAAGCGTTTAAAACCTACTTGTAATTGCCTTTCCCTCTCAGCCCTTTCCAACATTGCCTACTACCACAAAATGGTGAAAGATGAAGGCGGCTAAGAAGAACAAGAATGTTTTTAAAGGAGATAAACAGCACCACTGGCAAACCACTAACAAACAAAAAAATAAATAATAATTACATGAAAATCAACTCCAATCCCTATGCTCACATTAACCAGCTGATTTTGTCGTCTTCTCTTCTTTCACTATCTCCCTGTAAATAATTTTTATTTTCTTTCTGCTTTTCACAAAGTAGAATGTTGTATGTCACACCCTTTTTTGCCTGTAGAAGTGTACCCTACCACCACCTAACCTCTTTAACATCTTACTTTTCCACAAAGAATGATCAAATCATCAAGATATTTTTCTGAAGAATTAAATAGACACTGAAAGCAAAACTATTTGGTATCCCTTGCGTTTTGTCCCGATGTTGCCAAAGGATTTATCAAGAATCTTCCCATAGGGTATTTGTGTGGGAAATCCAAATAGGAAAAATCTCCTTGAAACAACTATCCAATAGAATTAAACCCCCAGTTTGCATGTGCAACCATGAGGTAAAATGGTCGAGTTTGAGGTGGTGCAGCAACAACAGAAAATCTCTAATTTTAACACAACACCAAAAAAACAGGTTGGAATTTTCTACGTAACACCCTTAACGTCAAACAGCAATGAATCAGTATGGTTAGTGAAAAGATCTTCTAAAACAAAACACACACATCATCAGGTTGAAACCTCAGTAACACAAACCCACTGAACTGGGAAACTGAAGTTGCCCAGATATAAACCTAAATCCCATGCTGTAGTTCACAAGGATACACAGGACATCTCTTGCTCCTTTACAGACTGTGCCTACCTAGAAAACACTCACAGCACTTCATGCTTGCACATTTATTAAACCAATTATTAATACAAGCTCTGAATGTAAAACCAAAAAAATCCCATTCTTCCACTATTTTCTTAAATATTGCATAGAGCAAAACAGATGCCTCCAGAATTAATCTACAATCAGTTACAAGTTATGACTGATAATAACAGAACACGGTATCTGCCTCAGGCATACTGTTACTGTGGCGTTCCACAGGACACAAATGCTCAAACAAATATAGGCTCCTTTTGCCATGCAATGCTATCTTACAAGAAAATCTTCATTTCTTCAACTATGCCATTCAACTTTTTAAAATTCAATATAAATTCTAAATGCTGCTCCAATTCTGATAACCCCTCTTTTAGCTAAGCTGGTTGCTTGGTAGTGATTTGTCAGATAAGTTACACAATACTGTGTCTGTTTCCTGATTAGATAAGCAGATAAGTTTTTTTTCTGGCACAAACATTTATGCATAAAATTTCTCATTTTCTGTGAACACTTGCAACTTTGTAATCCCCTCTCCACAAATCTACATGGCAGTAAAAGTCAAGCATGGACAGACTACATTGGCTGAAGGAAAACTCAGAGTAAGTATTAGCATGCAAAAAGCAATTCTGTCTACAAAACTGAACAAACGTTCAGGAAATTTCTCTCCCTCTGTGCTGCCTACATAGACACTGCAGAATAAAGGAAAGCAGTGAGCAGCATTTCCATGTCTTTACTTTTACCCTTAAGACAGGGCACAGGGGCACACAGCCTCAGTTCATCTCCTGCATAACAGAAACGAGCAGCATAGCCAGCCAGTGACCCCTTTGCCCAGGGATGTGCTAACAAGTATCAATTCCTTGGGATGGTGGAGACTTGGCAGTGTTTCTACCCACTACCACCAGGGAATGCTGCTCCCAGGTCTCCACCTGGGCCAAAGGGAGGAGGAAGAGCAGCCCACCACTCTAAACACAGAGTATACTGCCAGAAAGGAGACAGAAAGGCAGGGATGAAGCTAGCTGGAGGCACTTTTTGTCACCTGACAACACTTACTTCTACAAAACCCAAGTGGAACACCTTGTCGTGGTCTAAAGAGACCACAGTCTTCCCACCCCTTCCCCCCACCATGCTCTGCACACAGCTTCACTAGCCTAAAGAGGCTCCTTGCTTACAAAGGAATGGCCACATAAATCTTGTTCTATCAACTAAAGATGACAAAACGCAGACAAATGCATCAAGAAGTAAATGAAGAGAAATCAGATTTTACCCTGCCTTTAATCAAACAGGAGAGTCATTTTTGGTACTTAAAATCCTGCCTGTCCATTGTCCCCAACTACTCCTTACAACTAAAGTTTGATCTTTCTAAGACACTTACAATGTCCTGGCACCACAGGTGCCATAAAAAAGACTACTCAAACAGTAGAGAAAAAGGAGTGGGTTTGGTATTCAGCCCTACCATGACCACGACCCTTGTCTATGAACAAAGCAACAAAATCCAGCACGTCACACGACAGATGTGTGCGAGAGCAGAGTAAGGGCACAGCATTTCTGCAAGAACAGGAGCAATGTTTCCTGCAGACCAACCTAACTCTTCACATTTTTCCCCACCTATATTAATAGGGATGGTGAGGCCCAAGGAAGACTGAGAGTGGGTGTTCAGACACACAGATGGGTGTGGTGAAAACACCTGTATGAACAGACTGCTTAAGTGAGTGTAGTAGAAATATTTCAACACATACTAATTTATTCAAACTTCATGAAAGTACTTTCTAAGTGATCTACAAGAGTTACTACTTGGAAGCAATGAAATTCCTAAAGCTTTTTATTTACTGAATAGAACAGTCAGGTGTGTTTTTACAAACTGCTTTCTGACACAAGTACTATGAAAGTTAGTAAGTGCTACACACCTGCCACCATCACCGTGTCAGCCACAACATTACACTTTGTTTGGAAAACATTTTCTGGATACTGAGTTGAAATAGAGCTCATTTGGGGGAGCCTCTAACCCCTCCAAACAAACACACAATGAGAGGCTAGAACCAATAATCTAAACTGAATTGTCCTAGGAAACAATTTGCATGTTACGTATGACTAAGGAGTAGGAACACTATGTGTTTACGCCTCAATTAAGCTTAAAATAACGATTTGTGTTCAAGGATTTCTGGGCACAAAACATTTTATCTCAACAAATTAAGCTGCTTAAGAAGGCCAAGCTGAAGTAGCAAGATTTTTACTTGATTATTTTTATAATAATCATTATAATAACAGCATTACTGATAGCTGTACAAACTGTTTGAACCTTGAACCTTTTACCTATAAATGTACTACATATGAAAATCCCAGTTCTACCACTAACTTATCTCGAGGCTGGCAAAACAGAGAGGCTCAGGCATGTAAGATTCGAGACAGGAAGACAATCAAGCTTGGCATCTCTATGAAAGTCTTTCAAAAGGGAAGTTTTACAGTATTTTAAAGAATTTTATTTAATGTGCACTCCATGCAATTTTATAGCTTATCACACCAATCTGCATCGCTGATTAATTCATTCTTTTTTCGAGAGCTTGTTTAGAAAACATAAGATTCCTTTAAGCTGCCAAGCTGCTCGAAACTGAACGCGTGTGTAATGACAACTACAACCTAACGAGAAGCTCAGCATCATTTCAGAATGTATATTGGGACATTACAGGTAAGAGAAGGATTTCTCTCAGCATGAGTAAGTCGCACTGAAGTTTCACTTTGATGGGATGGTTCATTATGAACTGACTTCACAGGAAGTGTTTCTCATGACAGAGAGGTCGTGTATGTAAACTGCTTTCTTAACACAACAGAAACGAACAAGAAACCTACAAGAAAATGCATCCAAACCCTGTCACTAGTTGCACCGCGTGTTACCCCAGTGTGGTGTTACTGACACACGTCACAAACAAAACATGTAAATTTCCTTTGCCTACGCTTACCACTGAAGTTTCTCCTCTGGCAACTGACAGAACTCTGCCAGGCACGCCAGTACCACTAGCCAGGAATTTGCCTGTTCACACTGATAGTACCAGAAAACCTGATGGCCCAAATGACTCATTGTATTTGTTTTTGCATAATATGCATATGGCTTGGTCTAAGGTAAGGTTATGTTTGATGTTGGCCACTCGGTTGACTCTGAAGTCACACTCAGCAGTGAGAATGAAAGAATGAGACTTGACCTAAAGTGGATGAACTCACAGATGGTAAGAGACCATCTCTCTCCACAAGTGAAAACGTTGCCTCTACAGTCACTAATGCTAACGTTTGAAGTTGATGCACAGGTTTCTATGCTTATCTTGACACAGAAGCGACCAAAACATTGCACCCAGGGCCAGGGTCCTCGAAAGGATCCAACATGGCCACTGATGTGTGGTTGTCTTTTGACTCAGAACTGCCTTATCTCTCACCACACCTGTCACTCGCACGCGTACACCTGTTCTACTTGTACTTCGGGAGAACTTGACACAGTGACAGTCACCTGCGTGTACCCAACCCCGAAACATTCCTCATGGCAGACACATCCATCTGCTATTAGCCTACCCTGCCCAGGCCAAACCGCAGTCACCCACAAACACCGAGAGACAAGACAGGTAGAGGTGTGCTCCAGCACTATCCACTTACCTTCTTTATTAAGCCTCATAACCTCCCTGCTTTTTCCACCCTCCTTTCCAGCCTCTTCTAGATCTACCTCATACCCTCCCTGCTTTTTCCACCCTCCTTCCCAGCCTCTTCTAGATCTACACCTGCAGAAGAGAAGCAGAGTCAGGAACCACCGACAACCCCCGAGGTGTACATTTATTGTTCGGCAAGAGAGGTGAAGAGGTGAGCGCTATTTCAACACCAAAAACAAGCACAATGGTCGGAGCATCTGCCAGCCAGCCCAACA
>NW_008650888.1:0-33062 GCF_000695815.1 Acanthisitta chloris
AGCATCTTCTTCCATGGTATTTTTTTTCTGATGAGTTAATGCAGGTCAATGTTTCAGTTAATTCACAATATATGTAAGATCTGAACTTCAATCTAGAAGGAAACAGCAATCTGCAATCTCATTAAGTTGTGGATTCTTTAAATGCCAGTCTTGGAAGGTGATTATGAAGTGACAGAAAATAAATAAGAAAAATATATGTTGGCATTCTTCACAATTTTAATAAATAGACTAAATACATATATCTTGAATATAAAATCATGTTATTAGAATTAACGGGTCCACAGATAGAATGAATTTGAATGCAAATTGAGACATTTTGATATCATAATTTTGCAGCTCTAATTCATTCCCAATAGGTGTCCTGACAGAATTTTATGCAGCAGTGTAATACTGACTCATCTGTATTAGTGGTAGATGATATTTTTGTCCAGATGCAACTGTGCCAAGAACACTCCTCCCTTCCCATCCTGCCACAGTCCTGGTTTTTTTGGCTTGTCTTCCTTTCCCTTCTGTCACTTATGCTCTCATTTTACCTTTCCCTTGGTCAAGTCTCTGCCCCTTGGAGCAGTCAAATTAAATCCTTCTGTCACTTCTGCTCTCATTTTACCTTTCCCTTGGTCGAGGCTCTGCCCCTTGGAGCAGTCAAATTAAATTGTTCAGAAGATTTGAATCACCTTAGATTGGATCAAAACAGTCAAACCTAACTCTATATGAAGAAATTTTGACCTCTGTACTATACACTATTTTATCTGAAAGTTATTTGTCTTTCTCTGCAGATGATACAAGTTACTCAATGATTCTCAAGCCAGTCCTGGGACTATATAATCTTATTTTTGGTGCAATCCACATTTCAAACTTCTAGCATTTTATCTAGCTATATTGAAATCCTGCAGTTTATTCTCAGGTTTCTAAGTTTTATTTCATGCTCAGTTGTCAATATTGCTTTGTTGTTTACCTTTTGGGACTGTCTTGCTGGCTAAAGAGCATTTCTTTTCATAATTTGCCTCCAAAATCTATTTCATTTTTGGGCCATTGATCAATAGCAAATGTACAATGTTGTAAATAGTATTTGAAGAAATATACATCCAACTAGCTTCACAAATATAAGGAAAGTATTATATCTTGATTGCATTTATGTCATTATTCATAAATATGTATAATAGCTATGGGAATTTTTTTTTCAGAAAAAGAAAATGTCATATAGATATTAGACAATTTCTAACTTGCTAATGAATGCAAAGCAGAAACTTTATTTTAAAATCTATACTTGTCATTGAAAAGGAAGCATGCCTCATTATTTGTTAACAATATATGATAGATCAACATTTTCATAACAACTTAATGAACTCTGACATTCAGCCCAAGCACCAGTGGCAGAGGTATGAAGGTATAATGCTAAAAAATTTAGGATAGCTTGAAAAATGAGATCACTCTCATGGCCAACATATGAATATTGGCCATGAGCTTACATATGTGAATATATTTTGGTAGATGAGAAACTCACCATGAGCTGCAGTGTGCACTAGCAGCATAGAAAGCCAATGGAATCCTGGGCTGCATCCAAAGGAGTGTGGGCAGCAGGTCAAAAGAGGTGATTCTTCCCCTCTGCTCTCATGAGACTCACCTGGAATGATGTGTGTAGTTCTGGTGCCCTCAACATAAGAAGGACATGGAACTGTTGGAGCAAGTCCAGAGGAGGCCACAGAGTTGGTAAAAAGACTGGAGTATCTCCCCTATGAAGACAGGCTGAGGATGTTTGGACTGGACACTGTGAGGTGTCCAGGAGCTCCTCAAACCCCCTGAGATTCCTCCTGAGGTGTCCAGGAGCTCCTAGGCTGAGGATGTTTGGACTGGACACTGTGAGGTGTCCAGGAGCTCCTCAAACCCCCTGAGATTCCTCCTGAGGTGTCCAACTCTCCTACAGCCTGGAGAAGAGAAGGTTGCATAGAAACCTCATAGTAGCCTTTCAGAATCTGAAGGGGCTATAAGGAGCCAGAGAGGGACTCTTTGTCAGGAATTGCAATGATAGGAAAAGGGGTAAGAGATTCAAATTGAAGGAGGGGAAATTTAGGCTAGATGTTAGGAAGAAGTATTTGCCTGTGGGGATGGTGAGACACTGGCACAGGTTGCCCAGGGAGGCTGTGGCTGCCCCAACCCTGGCAGTGTTCAATCCAGGCTGGATGAGCCTTGAGCATCCTGATCTAATGGGGAGGTGTCCCTGCCTAGGGCATGAGGTTGGGACTAGATGATTTATGAGGTTCATTGGGCATGAGGCTGGGACTAGATGATTTATGAGGTTCATTCCAACCCCTAAAATTCTATGATTCTTTGAATAGAACAAAATACTGGATGCGATGAATAGATAACTTGCTAGAAATTATTTAACTTATTTTTAATGAGAGTCCAAGTATGATTTGTGCATATATGACTCCATGGAACAGCTCAGGTGCTTAATATTAAGCAAAAGATTAAGTGCTTCACTGGATCAAGACCCTGTTTGATAGTACCTTGTCCTCTGGGGTATGCTAGTTCATTTTCTGGCTGATTACAGTGGACTATAAGGAGTGTGAAATTGCTTTCCACTGGATTTTTTCTCACTGTGATAGCAATATGTGCATCTTTTGAAGGTTATCTGCCCAGGATTCATCATCTGTGGTGCAGTGAAATTCTCCTCCCCATATTTCTTTCATGAACCATGATTTATACATTTTAGCTCTATTCAGGACTGAATAGAAGCAGCAGTTTCTGTCTCATTTTCTTGAGGTCTTGAAATTACTTTTCAGGCTGGGTCATGTTTTGAGGGGTTTCTGCCAAATCAGCTGTTACATAGAGGTTGTGTGAGTTTGCTGGAATTTCTTTTGTTACTGTGCTGAAACTTCTTTTGTTACCGTGCTGGAGCTTCTGTTAGTGGCATAATTACAATGGTTTCATCTTTGAAACCTGTTAGTCGAGGGAATGCAATAATTTAATTTTTCTATCACCTTACTGAGTCCCTGTAAAATACATTGTTGTTGAAGCCACATATCTGAAAGTGGTTTACTTATCAGACCCAAAAATCTTCACCCTTATCATCTGTCTCAGGCTATGCTAGTCTTCTTAAAAGGCTGAGAGAAGGAAGGGTAAAGGGACATTCTCACCCACCCACAGGCCTTGACAAGATTTTCTGACACTTGAAATACTTAACAGAGGTTCTGTTCTATCTCCTGGCATAACAACCCTTTGCCAAATATGCCATGTGATTTGCAAAGCATGTTGCTGCCTTTGCAGGAGAACTTCTTGGTTTGTACTCCATATCTGTGGCTAGGGAATATAATGGTTTCTCCCCTGGTGTCTTGAGTTGCTCAGAAAGGGAATTGTTTTGAGAAATGAATTTAATTTCTAAATATCACAGAAAATTCATCTGTGTGAATGCTGGCTTTTAGATTTTATGAATGATGATTAATAGAGTCATAATTCAGCATGAATCTCTAGCCATTTTACAGGTCAAATTAAGGATGTCTTTGAGAAAAGTCCATTTTCAGCCAAGTTGTTTGTGTTTAGACACTGTCACAACTGTCAATTGGTGGCCTGTCTTTGTAATTAGTAACAATCAGATGCTTGCCCTTGTGCTGTATACTTCTGTCTTTAGATGTTTATTGTGCTTAGAGAGAGGAATTGTTCAGGGGAAATAAATAGTCTGCAGAGGCTGGAGGAATGTTTTTCTGGCCTGCTTGCTGAAGAACAGGAATGGGGTTTACAAATTCCAGTGTGATTAGCTCTTTGAAACGAGCAGAAGAACCCATGAGTTTAGTACATGCTCCTATTATTCCCTGCAGGCTGTGTTGAAGAACAGTTGAACTTCAGGCCTCAAAAACTGCTGCTGAATCCTAAATGACACCACATTTGAGGTCCAGAATCTGAGTTGATCTGAATTTTTATCAGTCATTAGCTTTCTGGCATTTATGTCACAATGCAAAGTATTATTTATGTATTACTAAGAAGATAAGCCTCTTCATCTGCAGACAAAACTACATGTTTGGTTTTCCATTCAGTCTACTTGAGACATTTCATTTACAAACAATATCATTCTTTAGAACAGATTATTCTTAGTTGTGTCTTCTTGCACAGCTGTGTAACCTTCCAAGTTTTCTTTTAGTAGTAAATTGCTCCTTAGTTTTAGATTCTGATTTTGGTTTTTATGCATTTCATGCCTTTCATGCTCTGCTCACAAAATCAGTCAAACATGCTAGACAGCACCAGCTGTCTCCTAGGGCTCTAAAACTCTTTCTTAGTGCTCAGTAGGAGATCAACTGTAGGCCAAGAATAACAGGAAATACATTATTTATGTGCTCTATTCCTTCAGAGCTGGCAGCTCCAGAATTCTGGGAGGTGTAAACTGTATTGAATTTTCTACATCTCAATGTAAATTGCAACATGCTCTTATTAAACATTCTGGAAGTTCTGAAAATATTTCAGTTATTGGATCATCTCCATCTTTTTTTTTCTCTCTCTAGCCCTTTTCTTCCCCTTCTTTTGTTCTCTTCTAAATAGATTATTTAGGCTATTTTCTGAAACCTAAATGGATAAATGTTTATTCTACCTAATTTTTGCTTTGTGACTCTCCCAATTCCTGTCCTCAATTAAAAGTTTAATATTGTGAAAATGAAGCGCTGAGATGTCAAGATATCACTAGGAGAATCCTTACAAAACTGTTGGATAAATTTGGCTTTGCCCAAGTGTCCTTGGCCAGAACTCCTAGTGATGGCCATGAGATACAGCACACTTTGCAGTCATATTGACTGGAAGAATGTGTATATCAAAAATATTTTAACTTGTAATATCCACTTACGCCATAAAAACAGAACAAAAGAAAAGCCTCCACAGCTCTCTGCAATATTGTTCAGTTTGCCTGCATAGAGCTTCAAACCTTCTTTTACTTTTTAAAAAATCAACAAGACAGAGTTTCCAGCTGCTGCATCCTCAGACCAAATAGATTACCCCATACACCTGTAATTACATGCCCTCTAACCCAATGGGGGTGTGATTTGTTTCAGCATATTGGCAAAGGGTCAGATGATATTGTAGAAGAATTGAAGCAATATCTGACCTAATTCCATCATGATCCATGAGATATATTTCAGGAAAAATGCTTTCTGTCATCAGTTGGATCAATTTCTACAGCAGTGTAAGGAATGTCTGTTTGGTTCTTAGGCTTTAATTAGCATTCCAGTGATCTTGATGGGCTTATCCTGTGGTTCAACACTTATCTCTCACAAATGACATGATGCAAAACTGGCTGCTGCTTCTCTGTACTATACAAGAAGACAAAAAGGCTTTATCTGACACACACACATACACAGTGCTACTTCTTGCCCTTTTTAAAAATCTTTTTGGAGTGTGGCAGGTGAAGAGTAGAGGTAATATGCAAACAAGTTCTTTACCCACTTGGGTTTTGGGTTATGCTTTGTGAATTTATAGATTAATGACAAAACCAATCTTTTAAATATACTATATTTACTTCTCTGGTCTATGGAGGTAGGCCTCAAAATATATTTTTATGTTGGTATTTTCTTTCTTTTTATCTTTTTTTTTCTTTTCTTTGTTCTCCTTCTATTTTCTCCCTAGCCTGATCTATGTCCTTTCTCTCTACTGAATTACACTCTCTCTCTCCTATGTCCTTTTTGTCTGTCTTTTACTAACTGTCAGATATTATCTCCCCCTATATAGTGAGCAATTTGATGTATTTTACTGCAAAAGCAAGTGCTGTTTGACCGAACACCACTGTGTTAATAAAAAAGCAGAGAAACCACTTTTTCTTCCTAATAAATATGATGAATCCTGGCTATTGCCTGGCTTTTAAACCAGAGTAATAAAGCTCTAGTGTTTAATGGTTACGTCCAATTTAGCAATACTCTGATTCTTCTGAATCTTTTTAGCTACCCTGTTAACTGTATAATGCAATTCAAGAACAACCAGATACTAGCTTGGTTTATGCTGTGTGATTAAATAGTAAAATATAGATTTAATATGTGACATTATTCTATGTCTTTATTAATCTTTCTATACTGCAATAGTACTCTTTGAGTAATAAAAGTGTTTAATGGTTATGTCCAATTTAGCAATACTCTGATTTTTCTGAATCTTTTTAGCTACTCTGTTAACTGTATAATGCAATTCAAGAACGTCCAATTTAGCAATACTCTGATTCTTCTGAATCTTTTTAGCTACCCTGTTAACTGTATAATGCAATTCAAGAACAACCAGATACTAGCTTGGTTTATGCTGTGTGATTAAATAGTAAAATATAGATTTAATATGTGACATTATTCTATGTCTTTATTAATCTTTCTATACTGCAATAGTATTCTTTATTCATTAGAACTTCAGTGGAAAGGACCAATGTGTCTTTCACTGCCTGTTGCAAAATAAAGATTGTGTCATTATTAATATACTCATTATATGCATTTTTAATGACTTACACCAATAATAACAGCTAAAACTAAGCTTAGATAAAACAACAGGAAGTGCATCTTGATTCTCTTTTATATAGACAATCAAATTGCAAGAATTGCAACAGATCCTATAATACTTTTTGGTAATGTTCTCTTGAAATGAATCCTGTGTTTGTCTGGCTTAGAATATGTATAGTGTTAAGGACTGATAATGGTGCTGTAAGCCACATTTAATGGCTTACAGCCACATTAAATGGTCAAATTTAAATTATATTTGCCTGTTTTATTGGTCTGAAGTACAATGGGTAAATGCCCTTTCTCTCCCAGTGTGTCTATACCAATTTACTGTGCTTCTTCAGCCACATTTCTGGGCACTTTTTTATATGTCTAAAGTCCATATATTCAAAAGAGTAGTTGGGAAGAGAACCCTTGTGGATCTTTGCTTTCATGGAATACTTATAGCTATGCATACACTCAAATACGTGTGGATGTCAATCTACATTTTGTATGTATATAATGATAAAGATTGTGTATCCTTTAAATTGCATGTCATCTAAAAATCTTTTCAGCTGTGGGATAATCAATTAAATGTATTTCAGGATTAGCACTTTGGATTTCTATAACTCAGTAGGACATGGGCCATTATCTGTTTTACAAAGACGAAACTTCTACAGGGTGGTAAAATTTCAGTGAAGTGTAGTTCATTAAAAACACAGCAAACTTCAGAAATAAGACCTTTTCAAATTCAAAGACAAAAGCTTCCATCAGTGTTGTTTCCACCATAAAGACTTCTGGGATTACTGTCCTATTCAGATTAGAATGAGATTTCTGAAAGAAAAAAACAAAACCACAAAAAATCCAATAACAAACAACCCCTACACTAAAGAACTATAGTTGCTTTCTTGAAAGCAATGTAAAGAAATCAGATATGAAGAATTGTCTTCAGGAGTATCACATCCACTTCTTCATTTGTGTTTGAGTTAGCATAGTGTCTCCTTTCTGACCAGGATTACCTGACACGAAAAAATATCAAATTTCTCACTGCGATCATATTTTTATTGAGCTAAGAAGTAAATCTAAAAGCATAGTATAATATGAGTAAAATAGGAGTTTTTTCCTAAAGGATAATTAAACATTTTCATTTCAATGCAAATACTCCTAAAAGTTTTTCCACTCCTCCATTGGTCAAAAAATCCAAATATCCATATCATCAATGAAATAAAATACTAAAGAAATCTGGTGCTCTAACACTGAATTTTTTACCTCGTGCTTTTAATTAATGTTTTTTCCTCCTATGAAAAACCTTGGGAAATATATATGTCCTTTTTTTCTGAAATGAAATGTTTTGTTCCATTTGACATCAAACAGCAAAATATTTCATTTGTATTGTGCTGCTGAAGAGCAAAATATTTCATTTGTATTGTGCTGTTGGTTCATGTGCCTGTTGTATCACATGTACAAAGGTATTGGAGCAAAGTACACCTGTTCCAGCCACCAATATTTTGGAAGGAAGCCACACTTTGTCAGCATGCCTAAGGGAAGATTAATGGTGCAAAAATTAAAAATTAAATGGTGCACAAATAAAAAAAAAAATTAATGATGCACAAATTTAAAAAAAACCTAACACTCCTGATTTCAACAAGGCATTTTGATTTGCGTTGGCTCAGCCTATAAAACTGCAATTTAGCTACATTTTTCTTAGCAGTTTAAAGTTTTGGAAATTTTTAGGAAATAGCATAGCTGAATATTGAGAGAGAATTTCCCTCTGTCTTCTAGCTTTTTTTTTGAGGTTGTTTTTTTTTTTTCTTTATTCAGCATATCTGGGCATTTAGCTGAATATTGAGAAAGAATTTCCCTCTGTCTTCTAGTTTTTTTTGAGGTTGTTTATTTTTCTTTATTCAGCATATCTGGGCATCAAATAGAATATAGGAATAGAATATAGGACTTTTCTCTGGAAATGATTTTCAATCAATTCTTTTATCCTAGCTTTTCCTAGGAACAGTTTCTCTCTTAATACATTAACACTTTTAAAAAGTTACAGGGCAGGTAATCCTTGGATTAAATCTTAATTCCATTGAAGTCAGTGTGGGGTTTTCCCTGATTAACTTTTGTGGGACTAGGATTTCACACCTCCAGCACCTGTGTAGAGCAAGAATCCATTGTTTTGTTGGAAATCCTTCTCTTTCTCAAACTTGCTTCAGTCAGAAGTTTCTTTCTTTCTCTCATAATCAATGTTACATAAAAACCATGTTATTTAATCTTGATTTTGAGAATGTCATTCATAACTATCATCAAGGAATACATTTCCTTGCTTTCAGATATACTCTTCCATCTGGAAAATTGTAATATACTCTTGGTTTACATTCTTGTATGAAAGGATGTCTTTCCCAGCTGCATGATATCTTCACAGAATTTCTAGATGCAGACCATTGCACAAAATTGAAAATGCAGATGCCTATTGCTAGTTTTCAAGACTGGTTTTCAGATAAAAATCAAAGAAAACAGCATGAAACAATTTCAGTTTAGAAAGTCCTTTTAAAGTTGCTACATGAAAAAGTTCAATTACCAAAAAAGCTTGGATTACTTGCACCAGAAAATGTGGGACCTAAGGGTTGGTTTTTGGTTTTTTTTTTTCCCTCCTGTATATTTGTTACCATGAGTATTAAGATAACTTAAAGGGACAATCCATGTGAGTCATAAATGTAAAAAAAAAAGAAACTTGATTCTTTAATGCATTTATAGAATTTTCAATTAACCAATTTTTCTTTCTTGAATGATTTTTCCTTTTGATTTTTCAAAATTTTTGAAAATAAAATATTTTGATGTTTCATTTACAGAAACCTTTTTTTTTTTTGATAAAACCAATGTTCCCCAATTTGCACAATCTCTGTAACATGCATATCCTTAAAGATCTCCATCAATGAGAGTCATCCTTCTGAAATACCACAACATCAGATTAGGGAGTTCCCACTGGGAAAAAAAATGGATAAACCATATCTGGGGAATAAATACAATTTTAGTCAGCTGGATTTTAAAAGTAAAAAAGACTTAGTGCCAGCTTTGGTAACTATTAGGATTTAAGTAATGGGAACTTCCCACATTACCATTGCTACTCTGTTTACAAATGGCAAGTGAGAGAGAGAATAACCAGAATCACAGGGTGTCATCTGTAGCAAAAAGAAAATATTTCAATTGTAGTACAGAGACATTGATGTGGATTGTTGTTTATCAGGAAATCACATGAAGCTCACCCTTCCACAAAGGATTGCCTACAGGGCCCAGGATTTTCAGTGAATTGCAGCTGCTGTTGAGCACTTTATTGACTCTGTCTTCTCATAGATCAGTGTAGAAGTTCTGTGGATTTGCAACTCACCAGTGTTCTGAAAGCAGAAAGCCTCAAACTTGCCCACATATTTAGAGAGGATGAATGTGTTCAATTCTTAGGATGAGACAGGCAACAGAAAAAAGCAACATAACAATGCTATAAACAAACCTCAGCTGTTTCAAGCAGTTCCCTTTTATCCATAAATGAAGGAATTCTCTAATGAAAAGTGACAGAGAGAATACAGATAAAAGACAAAGTACTTTTGTGTTTTCAGTGAGACATATTTCCAATGTGTCTTAGAGAAGAAAACCAAGCTACAAATAAACAGGCACCATAACAGAAGGGTGATGTGTGTGTATTGGAGGAATCTTACAAGAGGAGATCTCATGCTATTCACAGCTGCAAGAATTTGTATGTGGAGATAGAGTTCCTCAGTTACAAATTCTTGCCTAAACAAGCTGGAATCATGTTACTGCAGAATTAGTCTATAAATCTCTGCCATCACATTGTTCTTGATGTTATTAGAGATATTTGCAGTCCTTAAGTATTGTGCTATCATCAAGGACTCTCTTATCTAAGGCATATCTTGTCCTATGTCTCACTGAAGTGTTAACTAATGCTCTGGAAGAATCTTTGGTTCCTAAACTCTTCTTAGCTCTCCAGTACAGAAATGCAACACAAATCACCTGCAGAAATTGCAACATAAGTCTTCCAGGGGGAAAAGGAAAAAAAGGATGTATATTTTCTTACTTTAATTACAGATGTTGATGGGGACAGATGGATGCAGAACCAAGAAGGAAATGGAATCAAGAAGGCAGAAGGGAAATTAGACTAGACACTAGACTAAAGTAAACATTCACATCCTGCTTGAAAACCTACTGCAGTCATAACTGTCTGTCAAATGACTTCAGTAAGCTTTAATACTGCAGTATGCTTCATTTGCTGGCGAGCAACCAAGCTATATATTTACATATTCTGCAAAAATAGAGCTTATGCTGTCCTGTAGTTCAGTCTCAATAGGAAGGTTATTGTTGTTGCTTTTAAAAAAAAAAAAAAAAAACAACAGCTGAAAGGCTGAAATTAAAATGGTCTTCAGCCATATAAAATTTAAGTCCTGCAATAGTAATTCTATTATGCACATCAAGATTTCTGATAGGCAATATTAGTGGAAATACCTTTCTCATCAAAGCCACATTCAGTTATAGCAGAAGTAAGAGAGAAAAGAAAGCTTTGTATAAATTTGACATTGGAGATGCCAATTTTATAGTAGCTCCTGTTCTCTAGGAATGGAAGGCATAATGACTAAATAAAATAAAATGAGTTGAGAAGTCTGAAATAGAAAAAGTCCTTTTAGATTATTATGCCTTTTGACAATAATTGCCTCAGATGTTCTGCTAAGACATACAGGCATAAAGAAAGAACTTATCATAATCATCATGTTCTGTAAAGGACTATTTTAATGGAAGAAAAGCACAAGAGAAACCAGCATCCACTTTCATAAAACCATCAGTGCCAAATTAATCAACATTATTAAAGCTAGACTAAAATACAGAAAGTTCTGTTTTCTTAGTGCCTAAAATGGTCTAACCTCAAGTCAGACACTCTTTATGATTTTTACTGCACTTCTGTTATGATTTTTTTGTCCACTATTGCCCCAAGAATCCCAAAGTCCACCACCATACTCCAAAGGAGCCCAGAATAATAATAATCATTAAAATCCTGTAATGCTGCTTTCTAATGTGTGTGTCTGTCCATGGCTGTGTCCATGGGCTCTGTCATACACATTATTTGTAATTTGGGGTTTTGCTGCAATTTTTCCATACTGCCTGACAAAAAGTGAGCAAATGAAGTCAGATAACTTCCAGAATGGGGAGTGTGCTATGCTGTTTGTTGCAAATGCTGTTTTTACTTGCTTTAGAAATCAGAAATGTTAAAAAGACACTTTAGCTACAGGTTCTGACAATAAAAGAGATGGGGCAGTGGCTGTCCTTGGCTGTGGAATTTTCTCTTCCTTGACTCAACCAGTGCAGATCAGGCATCATTTTCTGGGTACCTGCTGCTGGGCACCCATGCTGTTGGGATTGGGACACACTGTAGGGATGGCTTGGAACAAAGTGAAGTTATTGATATTTGTTATCAAGATTTTGTGGTGTATAAGTGTTATTATACTTGGAATACATTAGCAAAGCAGTAAATTATACTTCATTTCAAAATACAGGAAAACTGAATCCATAACATTTCCTCCCACTTGTTATCTTCAGCATGCATTTTACAAGGTGGATTTTTCTTTTTTTTTTTTTTTTTTGTTCTTCCTCCTGTCTTGGGAATAAATCTGTGTCTGGATATTGCACTTTGCAAATTCAGGTCTACCTAATTAATCTGATTTTTTCCCCCCCTCCATTTCTGTGCACACAACTGGTATATAGTTCTTTCCAAACAATTGTAAATGAAGTTTATTATGGTAACAGTAATAACTGTAGATGTCTATCCTGCATTGAAAGCTAAATACTTGATTCTATGACATACTTTCTGGTACTTCTGGAGTTTGCAAGAGCAGTGAACACTACTGACTTAGTGCCTTTTGACAGTGACAGAGTCAGAGGGGAAAAGGCTGATCCCATTTTAGTGGGAGCAAATTTAAATTAGCATGACATAGTCTTTTAAATGATTTTGGGGAATTCAGTGGTTAGATCTAATCAAATAGAAAGAAAAAGAACAAATAAATCAGTCATAAAAATTGTGGAAGGGAAAAAAGCAACAAACAATATTATCTATTGTCACATTTGTTCATCAGCTGTAACTGCAAGTTCTAAATGTCAAATTGATCTTCTTTCTTTGAACTTAGCAGGAATTTTAGCTTGACTTCAGGAGATGCAAAATTGGGCTCTAAGTGTTAGATGAACACTATTTTATAGCGAGAAGAAATTCTCACTCTAACAGTGGAGATAGCAAAGTATATAAATTAAATTGCTCATATAAAGCAATTCCATTTAAATTCTAAATATGTTACATCTATTTCTATTTTGTCAGCCTTTTAAAATCTAACACCTCTCTGTAATGCACAATGTCATGTAAATCAAGTGGTGATCTACACAATATGCCATATTTTAGTGTTGTTTAAACATTATGTCCAAGATATACTATAGAAAAAGAGTTGTCAGCTAAATACTTCTCAGTCCCTGCAGTTTTCTTTACACTTCAAAGAGCAGCTCTTTGATGAGCTGAGAAATATCACTGACTACATTCACAGAAAAAAATACTTAAGGAATGAACCTAAGCTGTATGATATATCTTCAGTGTTGCATCAATTTTTCATTTACCTCCTTACAATTTTTATTGCAAATTTTTAATGCATGAGAAGTAGTGCTAGAATAACAAATAAAATCATGTAGTGGGAATTGATTTTGTATTACTGTGAACTGCTGACTTCCATTCGTTTCCCTTCCATTCGAAAGTTCCTCTCGAAAAGAAAAAAAGAAAAAGAAAAGAAAAGGAGAGAAAAATATAGAATGAGAAATAAAATGGATCTGGTAAACTGAGGAGCAGTGCTTACAGATTTCACTGTCTTCAGGCAGGACACTGAGCAAGGAGGTAATTTGGCAGCATCTCCAGCAGCTTGGGCTACTCCTCTGTGTTGCCTAGTGAGTCGTAATTCCACTTCTACTTCCATTGTTTGAGTGGGAGAGAGAGGAATTTACCTTGGCTTGTACCAGCAGCACATAGGATCCAACTTCTGACAATAGAAGGAAACAGAGTAACATATTCTGTTAATTCACTCTTCTCTCCTCCTTCTGCTCATTAGAAAAATCTGTGTTTTCTTCCTTCTAGCCCAGAGTCAAGGTTGGAATATTCTGTATTTCATTGGTTCCAAACTGTATGGTCCAACCTACTTGGCAAAGATAAGACAATGAAGTTTAAAGGAGAATATTTTATTTTGCCCATCTTGATTAGGAGTAATCATAAGGATAATAGTTTGTGCTCTAGATGGAACAACTGAAACAACTGTAAAAAATATTGCAGGCACCTAAAGAATTTTGTTGATGGACCCTTGTAAAGAAAGTGATAAGTAGCACATTACTTTGTGAATAATTTGGCTTCATTACTTTTCTATTCAGTGACAGGAGCAGGAGGATAGAATTTGAACTTATTCACATATATTACATGTTAAGCCTATAGGAATGTAATGCTGCATTTTATCACTTCCTACTTTGGTTTTTTTTTTCTGTTTAACAGAGTAAGAAAAATAATTAATTTCATGGTGTTTTAGCTTGACAAGTGTGTCATTTCAAGAATAACATTTCGATATATAATGTCTTTAGTGGTGTTAGCAAAGTCAGATTTGTTGAAAATAAACTTATGACACCAGTAAGATTGATGCTTGACAACACTGAGACTGTAATGATAATGTTATATATGAATGGTATAAGTGTAAATTTATTCAATAAAGATCATTCAGACTTGATTCTGGAGTATATGAACTGAGAATAAGGGCATAAAAATGGCTATATAAATTGAATTTTGCAGGATAGAATATATTTGAGAACGGTGGTTTCAATGGTATGACACCTCTATATCCATGATCCATCTTATTCTTTCCACGAAAAAGAGTGAACATTTATGCTGATAATAGTATTACACTTGGATCTTTTTATCTCTGCTTGCAAATGTGCAGTGTTGGCGTCTAACAACTTTAATAACCATCATATGATTAAGAGATCTAATTCCAGATGTGCTATGAATTTTGCTTGACTTGAAACATCTGCCATTACATACCTCAGTGGGTGTTCCTCCTGGAAGTCCCTTGTGTCAGCTAGTTGCTCTTTGGGAGCACATAGTACAAGAAGGTTTCTGAGTTCAGCCAAACATATACTTTCATCACTTTGCAACAAAAACCACTTATTTTTTTCTTATGTTTCTAAGAAAAGAATGGTGTTCTAGTAATTGAAAAAAAATTATGAAAGTTAACATAAGTCCTGATGGCCTTAAGTGATAGAATCCATAAATTCTCAGCACTTGAAGTTATCGTGGACAATGTTTTCTGTGTCTGAATAATTAGAGTTAAAAGCAAGTTCCAACCTCAGATGTGCAATAATGTGTGTTAGAGAAAAAAGTTTATTGATTCCAGTAGTAAATATCATCTGCCACGATTATTAGGCAAATAAGGATTATGAGCATTGAAACCCACAAGATGAAATTCTCTTATTATATTTTAAAAACATGTCCAAATTTGCTTGATCTCATCATTTGCATCATCTATAAAATATTTTCTTGATATTTACAGGTCCAAATTTGCTTGATCTCATTGTTTGCATCATCTATAAAATATTTTCTTGGGTTTTCCCAGCAAAATGAAATCTGAGTCCTCTTACACTTCATATTACTGATGAGAGGTGTGATTTATCTACAGATTTTCTCTTTTTCAGACATTGACAGATTTGGTCTATTTTTCATTCACTAAAATTTGAAGAAACTCATATGCTGGTCCAAATTTGCTTGATCTCATTGTTTGCATCATCTATAAAATATTTTCTTGGGTTTTCCCAGCAAAATGAAATCTGAGTCCTCTTACACTTCATATTACTGATGAGAGGTGTGATTTATCTACAGATTTTCTCTTTTTCAGACATTGACAGATTTGGTCTATTTTTCATTCACTAAAATTTGAAGAAACTCATATGCTCTTCTGCACACTATCATCAGCATGCAGATTCAGTTTGACCACACAACAGCTCAAAAATGCAATTCTTTCTCTCTGCTAAACACAGAAAACAATATTAAGAGGAACTTTTCATTTCATTACTGCATTTCAATGAATTACTTCAATCTCCATACAAGTGCTTTATAAAATCCCATCCTCAGACTGCTAAATAGAATTCTTTTCTGTGTTCTTGCTGGCTGATCTCTTGTTCCTTTGAATATTTTCCCATATTACATTATTTTTTCATCGTGTCGTTTCTGCTTCCAGTGCTTTATTGATCTTATCTGCATGTGTCCCTGATTCTTCCTATATCTTCAAATTTTCTTTGAATGGTTTTTAAGTGGTCTTCATTTTTCTTCCCCTTCACTCACCATTTCTTTCATTTTTTATTATCCAGGCATGTATCCATTACTACCTTCCCATATAATCCCCTAATTGCATTGTTTCATCCTGGTTAGGGTGTAAACACCTCCAGTCAGTGACCTATCAATGCAGTATTAAGTGCATTTTTCAGCACTATGGTAGCACTGAAGAAGCAACAGTCACATCCTGTATGATATCAAGTGGTTCAGGGCATATCAGTTTTATGATGATGAACATGGATAGCAATTTCTGTGTTTCTTGGCATTACAGCAACTGTCACTATATGGAAAGAATAATTCCATGAGTTTCACCAAACAGACCTATAAACCATAACTGTGGTGGTAACTGAGGAAACATCAAACCTTAGCAACTTTGGAATGGAGCCAAACATAAATACAGACAAATGGTCTATTCCTCCTCAGGAAAAAAAAAATAAGGCCATTTCACAATGCTATTTGTCAGATTAATATACCCCAAAAGTATAAAAATACGACAAGCTATAGTGTCCAAGACACAATTGTAGGCATATACTTCAATAACATTTCAGAAAACTTCTCACCTTCAAACATGAAAGCTGAATTGAAAATATTGATCTACTTAAATATTGGATCAAATTTGTTCTTAAAGTTCTTCTCATATGGGAAGATGAGGAATATGGGAAGAATATGGTTCTTCTTAAGTCACCAACATTATATATTGACTTGTCATGACATGTGTTTTGTCCAAGTGGAGTCACATTGGTTTATTGAAGGGTAGATCTGAATTCTTTCTGACTGCCTGCAGTGAAAGCAAAGTTCATGGTGTTTTATTGATAAAAGTTTGTTTCTGTTTCCTGTTTAATGGTGTAGATTAGGAAAAAGTGGAAGCACAGCAAGGCATGAACGAGGTGGAAAGCCTGATGTGACTTTTGTGATTCATGTAGATTGCATCAGGCAAGATCCTCAAAAGGTTTTCCTCCTTATGTATATAAGATAATTATTCTGCATATACAAAGATCTGTTCTGGTTTCCTGATGCATCAGGAGGGCTGAGCCATAATGTAAGGAGCTGCTCCATTGACACCACAGGCAGGAGTGGAATTATTTGAGGTGTCTGTGAAAAGGTCTTGAGTAAAAGAACCTTCTGCAGAGTGTAGAGATATATGTCAAAGGAACAAGATGTATAACTTGGAGGTATTTAAAACTTGGCAGGACAAAGCCATGACAAACCTACTCTGTTTTGAACAGGGATTGGCCTAAATAACATTTTGTGTTCCTTCCAAATTAAATTACCCTATAATACAACTAGATGTTTTTAAAAACAAACATCCCTTCTGTCATCATATGAATTCACTTCAGGAGTTTCCAGCTAAACATGTCTATCAGTTGGTAATTCATATTAACATTTTCACTTCAGGAAAATGCTTCTATTTGAAAAAAATATTACTACCCTCCCACCCCACCCCAAAAAAAAATCAGTCAAACACTTTGTGTGAAATCATACAACTGCTCTATTGCAGACAGTCAGTAGTGTGTACAGAAAGGGCCTGAAAGGGAAGAAGCTGAAGGTTGCTCGAAGATGGACATGCTGATATTAGTTGGAAGCAAAAACTGATATCTAGTGATGAGAAACCAGGGTCAGAGATTAATGATGAAAACAAGAAAACAGCAGCAAGCCATTCACTGTCACTCCAGGAAAAACAAATGTTCATTACTGAGGACAGGCAGGAAAGAAACTGGTGTCAGTTGACATGAACTATCCAACTTTTTACTAGCTTTGACTTTGAGGTGTAATGATTGAGAGGTTGTACAAAGTGCACCAAATGAGGGTCCCATTATTTTTATCTCAGCTGAGACTTCTGTTTGGTAATGATGGTAGTTAATTTAGTACTGTCTAGAGACAGAGTTTATATGAAATAACAACTCAGTTATAGTTTGATTTGTCATGCTCTAACAAAGGTTGCATTACATTGCTTCAGGGACTGTCAATTTTGCTCAGTACAAAGAATTTTAAACATATGTATATTCCTTAATTCAGCTGTATGAGACTGCCTCTGCAAAATCAAAAAGTAGTGATCTTTCAGCAAATGAAGCTCTCCTAAATCACTTTTCTGTACATGTTCCTGTTGAAAAGTTGCTAGCAAGAAGCAGAACATAGTTTGCTGTGGTAGATATTCTCTGGGCAATGTGTAATTTTTGCATCCTCTGCAATGAATCTACAATGTCAGCATTTTACTCTGTTAGCTTGGTGGGACAGTAGCAGTAGAAAAGACCTCAGGCTATATCTACACATGATGATTCATTTTACAGTCATGTCATGTTGTTCCAGCTCTTCACTTAAAAGTCATGGGGTAGCCAACATAAGGAGAAAAACATAATGCTAACAAACAGCAGTTGAAAATTTGTTAAAGTTTTTAGTGGTTCAAGTTCACTGACTTTTCTTTTTTAGTGCAAGTTCAGGAATGCTGGTATGGGAAGCAGATTCCTGTGGTGAGAAAAAGTTAAATACATTGCTATTTATCAAAAATTACAGAATATGAACACTGATCACACTCCTCATTGGTTGGCTGCAGATAGCAAGCTGCCTTGCTTGATGATGAATTCAACTGAATATCAGCCTTTGTGACTTGGTTTTCATGAAATAGTATCAGGAGAAGTAGTTCTTGCTTTCTTGGGATAATTAGTGGGGTCCATTTTTGTTTCCCATGAAAAAATGCCCCATGAAGAGGCTGCTGGACTCTGTTGTGCTCAAGCTTACAGAGTGCACTGGGTTGTGCTCCAATGGCCAGAACACAGCCCTACTGCAAGTACTTTATCATGTGTGAGTGTGTGTAAAGTTTTCCCATTTTGTTAAGGTTGTTCAAGTCTGTTTGCTCTCAGGATGTGATTGCAGTAATGCAATTTGTAAAGAAAATGCATCATTGCTGCATTCAGCTTCTGTAGCTAGTGCAAAGCATTTCCATTAGTTCATTAATATCTGCAGTGAGAAAATATTAGATTAGTGGGTTTTGACCTAGAGTTTTAATTGAGTTCTGGATGGAACCCAAGATATTGGTCAGGGCATATAATTTATTACATTTTGGAGTCAGCATAGGACATGAATTTCCCTTCTGAGTGCTGCTTATTAGCCACAGCTGAGGTTTACAAAGGCAATTTGCTGGAACTTCCACAGGACAAGTGAAAGAAAAGAAGCCACTTTCTGCACAGTATTTCTGCAGAAGAATTGGGATTTGGAACTTGTCTTTCAGTCCTGGCTCCATGATGAGTCATTAGAAGGAATAACAAGCAACAGGAGTAGGATTTGGCAATTCCTTGGCTGTCTTTGAAAAGGCATCATCTTCTAGAGTTTGCTGCATGTGCTGAGATGTATAGCTTACAGTGGGCTGTGATTTTAACTTATGGACAGGATTCCAAGAGACTTGCTCTGTGGGTTTTTCTAACTAATTTTTAGTGCCCTTTTCTACTTAAATTACAGTATTAGTTAATGACATGTTAGCTTCAACAGACTTGTCACTGGTATTAACAGAGCAGTAATTTCAATTATCTGCTATTTTTCTGTTCATCTAGCAAGATTTCTGCTACATTGTGTTCAGCTACATCTATGCTGGTGCCTTATTTTCTCCGTATTTTTTTAACCATCTCTTAAAACATTCAAAGTAATTGCCTTTTTCTCATTAGTGGATATAGCAATTTGAACATTGGGCACATATTTTACCTTTTATGTATTGCCTTTGAAGGCTTTTGCATGAATATTTTTTAGGCAGCTACTCTTATAAATCATTAATATTTTAGGATTAGCAATACTAATTTATAGATGGATTTGGGGGCAAATCTGTCAGTAAAGAGGGGTCTGTAGTGTGGAGTTCATTCTTCATATGTGCACACATTACCCTATGTCATGAAAGTCTAGAATGTGTCTCTGTGATGACTTTCATTGGTAGTTGGTATTGAAGTCGATAAATTATTTCATTAGCCAGGTTCATAATAATCCAGTTTCTAACATAACTTGGCATAGTATCATCATCAAAGACCTCTTTCTGCACTGAAGAAATTAACCAAAGGTCAAATTTTTCCCAGCTGATATTTGAATTTCTTTTGCCAGTTCCTTCTATTAGAAATATATGTTTGTATGGTTTAATCTGGTATAATGACATTAGAAAAGAGCTAATGGATCCAGAAAACTCACAGTTACTCTACATATAATTCTTTCTATTTAAAATAGAAATCTAAGAAAGTAAAAATGGAAAAGATGTTGAAATATTTTTAGAATTTCATATTTATGTTCTCCCATTGTTTTTGAAATTATGCAGTGGATTTTAAAGCTTCTAATGTGTCATTTTAATTATCTGAACAGAAAGATATATGCTTTTCTAGTAGATTAATGGATATCGAGTGTAGTTTTCGTCTTTTTTTCTTTTCACATATCAGGAAACTGTGAGTTATTAGCAATGATTTGTTTTTCAGAAAAATTGCACATAATTATTTCTTTCTAATGTTCAGTGGGTATTATGGTGTACTTATATAAAATTGGAAACACTAAGGATAATGCATTGGCCAGAGGAAAATAAGGTACTAAATTATACAAGGACTTGGTAATGAACTGGAAAATTAAGAATTTGGACTATAAATCATTCCTTTTATTATGACCCTGAATGCATACACCTTTGGAAACCACAAGGACTGAAACAAGAGGCAAAAAAAAAACCAATTGAAAATATCCCTGTGCCACACCTAATCAAAACAGCATTTTTTCAATGTTACCATATTTTATTGAACACCTCCACAGACATATTAGAAATATGTCATGTTTTTAACATGAACATTAAATTATATTTGGTAGATTCAAGCTCGACCTTATGTTCTGTATTTAATCATGTCTATAGGTAGCTATTTCCTTTACCAGCATGCTCATTAACAATTTAAAGAGCCACAGCTGTTTTCAGAGGAAGGAACATGCATTTTGCTGTAGTTTTCTTATGGGCTGTGTATTTTCTCCTTTGAAGACATTTTGAATTTGTTCTTGAGCTCCAGATCTTACTGCTGTCTATAAAAGCTCCAGAGAAGGCTTAAAGACTGTGCTGGTTTGGGCTGAAGTAAATTTAACTTTCTTCACAGTGGCTAGTATAGGGCTGTGTTTAGGATTTGTGCTGAACACAGGGTTAATAATTTAGAGATGTTTCTGCTATTGCTGAGCAGAGATCACACAGAGCCAAGGCCTTTGCTGCTTTCTGTACTGCCACACTGGTAAGGAAGTTGGGGATGCATGGGAGATTGGGAGGAGACACAGCTGGGACAGGTGACCCAAACTGACCAAAGGGATATTCCATACCATAGGACATCATGCTCAGTATATAAGGTGGGAGGAAGAAGGAGGAAGGGGGAACATCTGGAGTGATGGCATTTGTTCAGTGTGCTGGGCCCTGCTCTCCTGGAGATGCTGAGAACCTCCTGCCCATGGGAAGCAGTGAATTAATTTCTTGCCCTGCTTTGCTTGTATATGCAGCTTTTGCTTCCTCTATTAAACTGTCTTTATTTCAACCCATGAGTTTTCCTAGCTTTTACCCTTCCACTGGTGGGGGAGTGACCAAGTGGCTCTGTGCTGCTCAGTGGCTGGCTGGGGTTAAACCAGGACAGTCCTTTTTGGCATCCAACATGGGCCATGGGTGTGAGACAGCAACAGACTGGACTGGGATGTGCTAGATTGAATTTATAGAAGTTAGTGCTGTTTAGCCAGCAATGAGCAGGCTCTTGTGCTTGCCATGGGGCTTTTCACTTTCCTGACTGTATATTAGAGTCTAGTGCTTGTTAGTTGCTCCTTTTTGCTTTTGCAGCTTGCTGTATTGCTTATCACCTTACAGTATTGTGACAAAGACAGAAAGGTAGTGAACAGATAAGGCTGTGAAACCTTATGTATTTCCTAATGCTGAGAGCTAGAATTGAGGTTCTAATTGCATAGCTGTCTTCTTCAATGGAGTACTGAACACGTATTAAACTACCAGTGCTGTGCACAGTAAGAGCTGTTCCATAGTTTAAAACTGCAGCATTTAGATTCATTACTCTCAATTTTTCTTCCCTAATGGCATAACCTTTCAGAAGTAGCCTCTTTTCTCCATTGCTTTTATACTTTAAAAGAAACTTTGTTAACGAAGAAATGGATTTTCAGCATGATCAATAAACCTAAGACTAAACTACTCATAAATTGTGTCATTTGCCTCTCTTTCCTCCACTGCTTTATCAGTCTTGAAAAGTGCCTGGAGTAGACTAGAATATCTAGCCAGGAAAAGTGAATGTAAGCATCTCATATATAAGCTGGTACATGGTAGGAACTGCCTGCCCAGGATATAATTTCACAATATCACTGAGATCTAGAATGGATAATTATCTGCAGATAATTCCTTTAGAGAAGAACCTTCACTTTGGTGAGAAAAAGTGTTATTTGGAAAACTAAGGGTCCTGGTGTTAAGATACATATAGGAAAAGTGAGAGTCCTGGATTCAAATAAATTTGTACTGACTAAAGTTGGAACTGTAATGTGGATCTTTCTTCATTTCATATTTCAGTGCCAAGTGGCCAGTCTGCTACTCTGACATATGGCCACTTGGCTACTCTGGGAAAATGTTTCTATTCTGTCTAAATATTAAATATTTACTATCACAGCAGGAGTGTCACCTTCCCCAAGTGATTACTTGTGAAAGTGGAAAGCTTTGCCTCAGAAACAAAACATTTTAACCTCATATGTCTCAGGCTGTCCAAAGCAAAGCAAAAACAGAAATCAGTATTCAGTCCTTTTGATTTATAATTTTTCAAAATTCATGAGAAAATGGAAACTGAAAGCAAGAGATGAGATACTATTTTTAGGGAAGTTTTTTGACTTTATATTTTTAAATGACAATCCCTGCCTTAAATTCAAAACCCAAAACCTGCCACAAGGACACAAACCCTTTCCTGTGACATATCAGGATGGAAGGACACAACATTTAGGAACAGCATTCATAGAGATGTCTTGCAACTGGGCACATTGTGTGTAGGCTATTAGATTTTGCTTTACATAGACAAAAATTGTGCTCAGCTTCTCTCTTCCATAGTCCTGTCCCTTTTCCTGGCCTAGAGCTGTGCAACTATCTTTGAGCATTGCTCTTTGTGTAGCATACACACAGCATATGTTGTAGACATGCTACAGCATAAACTATTTTTATTCTCTGGTATATAGCTTCACAAACTGGTGCAGTCCAATAGAACCTTTCAAATTTAGGGATGTGAAAGCATTTGACAAATATTGTTTAACTGACCCTCAAGAGCTACTATGAGAGAAGCATTGTTTTCTCTGTTTTTTCCAAAATTACAAGTTTGGCTGCAGTTTTACACCTAGTGACCCCAAACTCATCAAGCTGAAAGACTTTTTCCTTGTGGTTTATTTTTTGTTTTGTTTTGTTTTAGTGGGTTTTTTCCCCCAGTGAGTCAGTTCTTTATATCAATTGATTCTAATAAAGGCTCTGGTAGATGTGTCACCATTACACCAGGGGGTGGTACAGGAATTCAGATGTCTTCTGTAACTGGTGGGTAGCAGGTTTCTCTCACCAAAGAAATTGTGTGAAGCAGCTTTTGCCATGTGGTGAGGTTAATGGTTTGCTCCAAGTCTCATTGAAATTGGCCACAGATATTGGTAGGAGAGCATAGCTGCCCTAAGTATTTGTGTTAGTGACAAGACTAATCAACAACAGGAAGAAATATTGCATATGGTTTGAAGGAAGATCTTGTCTAGAATTCCCACTTCCTCCTTCGTTTCCAACTCTGTGAAATAAGATTATTTTTTTCTTGTTAAATACCAAGCTTCTTTTGAGAAAAACAGCAGTGATATATTTGCAACTTGCCCATTAATTTCCCCAATTATTTCTGTAAGGTAAGGGTTTTAGTGAAACGTAGGCAGAATGACAGGGAGTCAATTAAAAATCAAACTAATTGCTTTCTAATTCTTTCTAATGCTTAGGTTTGTGAAGGAATACCAGGTAAGGCTGTAGGAGAAAGACTGAATAGTAGGATTTACTATTTATTTATGACTGTCTTTATTTATTTCTGCATTACTTTTAGCTTTCAAGTAAGCAAAGCATGACTCTCTTATTTAGCAAAGAAGAAATTAATTATTTATTAGAGTGTTGAAAGATGACTCTGTGTTTCAGGCAGTCAAATTAAGATTGAAGCTGATTTTCTGCTGAGTATACCCACACCCTCAAAGAAGAGACTTAAAGAAAAGCCTAGAAAAATTGTTCTGGGATGGATTAGGGGATGATGCTTTAGTAAAATCAGGAAAAAAACATTCTAAAAAAAGAAAAATCCACACAACCAAACCAACCACATTTTGCACTTGGATGTAGAGAATAGGATTATAAATCTAAACTGGGGGGAGGTTGACCACAGGCAAGGAGACAGGTGACTGCTTGCAGCTCTGCAGAAGTTTAAGGAAAATAGTGGGTTATGAATGGGAGTGAACAATAACTGTGATGCAGGGAGCAAAAAAAAAAAATCCATCAGCTTGTGATGGATGAACTGAAAGAATCCACACAAGGTACAGCATTTTAGACTGCCTGTTGTTGTTAGGGAAGTCCAGGGGAAAGCACAGAGAAGATTTAGAGAACCATGGCCTGGGGAACAGGAGATGAAGGTTTTAGATACAGCTCTTTATGTCTGTTGTGGGCAGGCCAAGAGGAAGACTTCTATGTTATTGCAAGACATGGCATTAAAGTAAACCATCTAAAGATGAAGCACTATCCTAGGCTATATATGGGGCTTATTAAATCCTCACTCTTGAAGGTCTTTAATAAGAGGACTGAGAAGGAACTCATAAAATAAGGTCTGTGTAGCCCTGGTGCTGTATGAGCACATCCTGAGAAGTGCAGGTCTAAGTTGCTGGGTGGATTTCTCCATTTAGGGAGGGGCAGGTGCTGACTGGGACTGTGTCCATTTGTATGGAAGCAGGAGACCAGCAGGAACTTCTAGAAACCAGGGGCAAACTGCAGACTAAGGTAGCTGGACTGGAGAGACATCTCTCTCAAAAAGAATAAATACTGTTGCTGATGCTGCCCTGGGCCAAAGGGATGAATTACATCAGCTCTTAAGGGACTTATTAACCCTGTTTTTCCCCAAGATTCCATGAGTAAATTTTTATTTTGCTCCAAATTCTGTAAAATTGTAAGCATATTCTAATAAAGTGACTATTGAACAATGACTGTATGATGGCTCTATGTCTTCCCCAGGTGCTATATGTTTTCCCCACATGCTATTGTGATAACTTTCTAACAGATAACAAAACCAGAAATGGAAACATACCAAAGAAATTGGCTAGAACACAGTGTGAAAGGCCAGAATATGAGGTTATTGCTATTATTTTTTGTTTGTTTAGTAACACTTCCATCTCCAGCTAAATTGGTCTGTGGCAATGTCTGCATTAAGATTATCACTTGTGTTAACAGTTGTTTTGCTACACTATTACAGTGGGAGATAACAGCAGAGATAGCTTCTGCTAACAGTTGTTTTGCTAAACTATTACAATGGGAGATAACAGCAGAGATAGCTTCTGTGTGGAAGAAGACTCTCAGAATTGAGTCTAATTATTTATTTATCTTTCAGTCAGATAATGCTGCAAGAGTTCATACTTCTTTGCTAAAGCAGCAATTTGAGTTGTCACCTTGCTTCTAACCTATTAGGTATTAATTCTAATATCTGGAATCATTTTCCACGTGTGACTTCTAACTGGAAAGAATTCTGTCAGTACAAATATTCCTTAGCCTTGGATGCCTCATTCAGGAAAATATCAAAGACTTTTTTAAGATGGGAAAATAACTAGAAGGTTCAAATTTCTTCTGGCTGGGAAACAGTATAAATATGAGGCCACATTTTAAAGGTAGAAGGTTCAAATTTCTTCTGGCTGGAAAAAAGTATAAATATGAGGCCACATTTTAAAGGATAATACAAAGTCATCATGTGCACCCCCCTCAAACAATACACCAAATATTAAAATTAGCAACTGAGTATTGGAAGGAAAAAAGGGAAAATAATATTCAAGACCACAGCCTATTTATCAGATGCATATAAAGCACTAAATTTAACCTCCTGATTATAGGATTCAGGTGTCAGAACTGAAAGATACCAGTACATCTGGAATTTGGCCTCATCTTTTACAGGTCAGGCCCAGGATTTATTCTACTCACTGCTGTGTTGTCATGTTGAACATGTTCTACTCACAAAACATTGACAAGCTTTGGCTTAGAGAAGCCTCTCTGGAATTTATGCAAACACAGCTTTCAGTGGTTTATGGCTCATTTCACTGGGATGGCAAAAATCCTCCTGCTGACCCAGAATAACTATCAAGAGGTTGCTCTAGAAAATGAAGCATTTGAGACTTGTGCTAATACAATTTTACATCCATTTAACATCAAAACTGTGTGGTTTTTTCTAGCCTGATTCTCTGAATGGTGTGACTTTTCAAAAAAAAAAAAAAAAGCCTCAGTAGTAGTAATAAAAATAGAACTAAAATTTAGCAGATACATATAGGCACTGAAAACACAGTATCTGTAGGGAAGGATGTATGTTATGAGGATATGAGGTCTCTGATTTTTTGGTTTTTTTCATGTTTCTTGCTTACAAAAGTGGCTTAGCTTAATGCCTGGCAAACCTGACCTGCTGTCTCCCACTGAGTCTGCCAGCTTGTACAATCAGTCTCCAAGTAGGTCTAGCACCTTCACAGAAATGTCTTTCCTAGAGTGTTTGACACAGAATTGTGTAGTATGAAGTTTACCAGTCCCTTAAGGGGGAACTAATGTTTGCCAAACCAATATGAAATTACATTCTCCCCAAATACACTTTAGTAATGAAGTCAAGTCAAGCTCCTTGTAATCAAATATAAAGCAAACAAATACTCATGTGCCTGGAAACAGGTGCTATGCAGGGAAACAGCAATAGCTACCTGCAGCTTTGGCTTAGCTTCAAGTTGTTTTCTTTGGACTGTGAACCAGGATGACCTACTCAAGTGTCAGAAATGGAATTAATTCTCAGATAATTTACCTCTTTCAGGCATTCTGTTTCCATCTTAAAATGCTGTTTGGAGGCAAAGTCTTCCTCACCTGTTCCCAATCTTCCTGGGCATCCCAGGAGAATGAATGCATCTCTATGGAGTGATGGTTACTCTGACTCTTGATAATTAAATCCAGCAATAAAGTAAGATTTAACCTGTGTACTAATCAATTCTCATTCTTGCACTGTTAGCACATAATGTGCAAAACTCCTGTGAATGCCACTTCCACCTAAGAAAAAGTTAATGTTTAGCTGTCCAATGTTAAACTAGTCATATGATGTGCATTTCACTCTGCCCAGGTACTAACCATTCAGATTTACTGCACAAAGTTCTCATACTATCTGTTATAGCTTGAAAGCCACGTAAAACTTTTTACATCAGTAAAACCCTTCATTACTAACTATTGAACAGTGACAAACATTAAGGAAGGTTTGTCTTTAATTGAAAAACTTTAAATGTGCTTAGCCAGGTTGTATGATTTAGCAGAAAATCCTGTGCTTAGTAAACTAATTTCTTCTTTTGCAGTTTATGGTATTTCTTGAAAAATGAAAATAAAAATCTAAGGAAGAATTTTGTCTTTGCTGGACATTTCAGACAGTGTTATAAATATTCTTGTGACAGTTTTCTAGAATTCATACCTCAATGTGGCAAAGAGGTATAGCCTAAGTATTTGTTTACCTTTGGCTTCAAGAACTGCTTCCACACAAAAGATCTGGTTCCCATGTCTTTAGTTTATAGTTTTGAAATCTAATTACAATGCCTTGTACTTTAGTTGTTTGATACACCCACAATATAGCAAGTACAATTTAATTGAAACTACAATTTAATCTGGCTCTACTAAGCCAGATCATGAATATTCTTATTAGTATCCTGGGTTTCACCCAAGCTGGGGATTATAGTCTTCTTTCCTTGCCTTTGTCAATAGACAGACAAAGAGGGAAAGTTCTACCTTGAGTCTTTTTTCCATTGCTTTGGTCTTCTGTTTTGTTGCCATTCTGTTCTGGGAATCTCTGGGAGGGGCAAATAATTTCTTAATGAGAATGAAACAACAATGCACTTGGTTCAGTATGTCAGGTAGATGAAGAAGGTAAAAGGAGGGAGGCTAGAACAAAAGAAGTTTCAAATTCAAAGTCTCAAGTGCAAAGAAATAATTTAATTCATTTCTTCTACTGGAAGAAATTGGCTGACTTGATATGTAGTAGCATTGCTTGAGTATGTAGTAGCACTGATTGAGTATGGGGAAATCAACCATATTTCAATGAGGTAACTGCAATATTTTTATGTACTAACAGAGTCATTTTAACCACAGACATTTAAAATAAAATTGAATGTCACTTCAGTAATTACGTGTCTTATGATTGAGTATGTATTACAGTGGCTGAATTCTCTGAAAGTGACACCTTCAGTCTTTCCCATACATAAAATGAATAAACTGCTTTTTTAAAAAAATATAAAGGTAGCTGGGTGCATGAGTATTTAGATACATACATTTATGTGAGTATATATTTTCTAGTATTCCTAGCACTGAATTCAGAACTTGTTAACATAATGGGAAGGTCTAATAGAAAACCACTGTAATCATCTTTAATGCAAGCTTAATGCAAGATACAGAAGACTGTAGCTCACTGAAGGCTTGAGGATGAGCCATATAAGCACATTTTAAAATAGAGATTTCTCACTAGGGAAGAGCTGACAGACAGGGAGCTTTGAAGTTTTTAAAGATATAGGAAAAAGAATTACAGGTATATCTGAGGTATTAGTATTGTGATAGAAGTTATAGGTGAACCTCATGCAGAAGCACCACTCACCTCTTCCTTTCCTTAGTATTGTAAGTTATACATGAGCCTTATTCAGAAGCACCACTCACCTCTTCCTTTCCTGTCCATCTTCATTCACCTTACAAAGTAAAATTATATTCTCCTATTCCTGGTTGTTCTCTGCTTTCAGATGTGTGTTGTAATTGCAGACTATAATTTGATTTCCTTCTACTGCACACCTTTATATTCTCACCCCTTTTCTTTTCACCTGATAAGTTATACATGAGCCTTATTCAGAAGCACCACTCACCTCTTCCTTTCCTGTCCATCTTCATTCACCTTACAAAGTAAAATTATATTCTCCTATTCCTGGTTGTTCTCTGCTTTCAGATGTGTGTTGTAATTGCAGACTATAATTTGATTTCCTTCTACTGCACACCTTTATATTCTCACCCCTTTTCTTTTCACCTGAGTTCACCCAAGGGAACTACTTACAGGCAGGTGGGACAAGGCATCTTAAATATGTGTTGCAGGCACCAGCAGAGATTGGGACTTCTAGTACAAGAGATTAAATGTAGTTTCTTGGAAATAAACACAAATTACTGGCACTATGGACAAAGTAATGTAGACTTTGTGTTTGTTTCAAACTAAAGTGGTCAAGGATAGAAACATATCTAACCTTTAAGGGACAGACTTGCTTAGGAATATGTAATATGTAAAAGAAGGAAAATGCAGTAGAGGCTTGTACTATTTTTTAGCCACTGACTGAAAATCAGAATATAAAGTTCTGCATCCTAATGTTTTCCCATTTTCTCTCTTGTTGGCCATCATTATTTGAGGAAAAATTGAAATAAAAATTTTTCAAGAAATCTATTTTCAAGCATTTATTTACTAATGTTTCCAATTATGTTGCATCCTCAGCTTTGGCTGAGCAAGAAGGGAGAAAAAAGATGGATGGCAGCTAACTGAATTGAAATGTACTTTCTAATTACATAGTGCTAGAAATGGAAATGATTTGTTACATTGCGACTTTAAGTCTTCATTTCAGTTCCAATAAACCTTGCATAAAAATCCTCTTATTCTGAAAGAGATTTGTTATAGCAGTGTAGCAGAACAGTTTGTTTTAAACAAAGAAGATACAAAACCCAATGAGGACTCTGAGAGCGTAAGACATGATTGAACAAATCCCTAAGAAGTGTATCTCTAGTGAGAACAAGATCCTAAGCACTCCAAAAGATTTCAATAGTCACTTCTCCCTCATGCCAAAAGAAAAGCAAGTTTCTGTCTTTGTGGATTGTGTTTTTTCAGTACTTTCACTGTAACATCTTAGTGCTTCATCCCTCATGAACTTGGTGAGTGTGAAAACTGCCATTGCCATTCTGCAGATGCTCCTTTGGCATTTAAAACAAACTGGTCTTCAGGGAATGATTTCAGGTTCCAAAATAAGTTTGCTAGAAGTTTAGATGCCCTGCTGTACTTTTAATGTCTGTCTTTATTGTGGGAAAATAATCCCTGTAGAAATTCAATGTCCAGACAAGGTTTATGCTTCACAGTACACAGTAACTGGGGAGTCTTCGTGGCCATTAAGTTTTGATCTGGTAATGCAACTGAGGGTCAAACATGTAAAGCAAAAAAGACAGAGAAGGATTCATTAAGGACAGGTTT
Organism: Acanthisitta chloris; assembly: GCF_000695815.1. NCBI lineage: Eukaryota > Metazoa > Chordata > Aves > Passeriformes > Acanthisittidae > Acanthisitta > Acanthisitta chloris. The sequence goes on from NW_008650888.1 coordinate 30,285, forward strand.
AGTGGCCTCCTGGTTACCAGTCAAATTGTTTTGCTGTTATCTTCTAAAGCTTTTGAATATGAAAAAAAAATGTATTGATTCATTTCATTGTAGTTTCTTCTTCAATGGATGTTTTCTATTTTCTTAGGCTGATTTATACTAAGGGAAAGAAACATTTGCATGATTTAAAGTTTACCTAAAGGCCATAATCTTCTATATCATATCATCTCAATAACCGAACACCACTACACACCTTCTTGATGTATTTTTCTAGCAGAGATTACTAATCAAAGTTCTTAGACTTTGAATGACATGTGCCCAGAATTAACTCTCTTTTGACATGAAGAACATTTAAAACTTCAAGAAAAACTGCTTTTGACAAGGAGCTTATCTTGTCTTTCCAAACACCTATTACTGTGTTCAGAGATGGTTTACACAGAATCATAGCATGGATGGGACCTTAAATATCATCTAGTTCCATGGGCAGGGACACCTTCCACGAGACCAGGCTGCCTCATCTGATCTGGCCTTGAACACTTCCAGTGCACCTCTCAAACCTGTCAATATCCTTCTGGATGGCATCTCTTCCCTCCAGCATGTCAACGTCACCACAAAGCTTGGTGTCATCAGCAAACTTTCTAAGGGGTCACAGATTGGTAATACTCTTTTAATAGGTGTCATCTAACAGAAATGTATTTGATGGACTAAAGATGTGCATACTGGAGAACTAATACAAAAATGCTAAAAAAAAAGATGACATTTTGATACAGCATTGCAACTATTTGCCATCACATTTTGACCACAAGTAATTTGTAAAGAAACAGTTGAATTGAAATATATCTATTCCAGGAGATAAATTTTCAACACTTCATGAATGGTTTTGCAGGAAAATATGTATTTTGAATATGAGCCCTACTCTATGTAAGCTGTAGTCTGAACAACTGTGAACATTTAAAAATGAATCAATTCCAAATTCTCTGAGACTTCCCTTTCCTCATTAAAGGCTTTATGTCTTGTCTCAGAATCTGACAGATATTTTGACAAGCTTAAAAAAAGAAAGCCAGTGCATGAGAAAGAATATTTTTGTTCTTGTTAAAATAGTCTTGCTAAGTAAATATTGATCAGATGCTGCAAAACTCTGTGGCTGAATTCATTCCGTTTGAGGAGGAGGGAGGAGGAAAGAACTGCCTTGGGCTACTGGAACTTATGAAACTATGATGAGCAAAATAGGCATGTGCTGTACTTTCAGCTTGGATGCTGGTACAAAAAAGAGGAGTTCTGAGCAAAGTCCCTTGAATGTATTCAATTCTCTCTCTCTCTCTCTTGCAGGGTTATTGATTAGGCTCACTCCAGCTGCAGAGGAAACCTGCAGGGGAAGAAGCAGATCATCTGCCTCTCTGCAGATGTGCTGACATTATTGGCTCTGTAAGAGATGTAGCTCCTCGGTGGTCATAGTGGGAGAGCTGTGCAAGACTGCTCTGTAAGAGATGTAGCTTCTCAATGGTCATAGTGGGAGAGCTGTGCAAGACCTGAGTGCCTTGCTTTGTCTTCTAAGTTCTCTTACTCCACATTCTAAAAATATTTAAAAGCATAGCAAATCTCTTGGCATATCACGTAGAGCTTTGCCACATCAAACAACTAATATCCAATAGAAGATTTGAGCTATGTCAAGCTGGGAATTCTACAAGCAGCTTTAAATCACTATTCTGCTTGAAACAGAGCTGAGGTCTGCCTGTTTCCACATAGCTTGGGGAAGGCTCTGAGATCCCTGGCACAGAGGGAAGAAGCAGCACTGTAATTCCCAGCTCATGGAGAGATTTGTGCTGAGGTTGACCTTTGGAGCAGGAGTGGGGAGGCAGCCAGACCTGATGGGCTGCCCATGGCAAGCCAAGGGCTCAACTGACCAGGAATGAACAGAAAGTTGGAGCTGTGTGTACATGCAATGTTTCCTTCTGTTAAACTCAAGAGATTTCATGTGATGCCAGCAGATTGGAGGTATCTGATAATCAGTCTGTAAAACAGTAATTGTTTACAGACCCAGTTATTCATCCCCCATTCATCTTAGTGTAAGCACCTGCAAAACACAATTCCCTCTAGGCTATGAGATGTAGCCCAAAATATTTTCTGTTTCTATGTCCATTTAATTGTCTCCTTCCATTCTACCTTTTCTTCCTCTGTGTGCAATTTTGTTCCCACAGCTTTTGTAAAGAACAGAATTCTCAGCAGCTGAAGTTTGTACTGCACACTCTGATATCTCCCTGAGGTTTTCTTGCTCAAGGTCAAGCACAGATTCTCTGTAGGTGGCCTCCAAATATCTTGGAAAGTTTTCAAGTTCATCAGAGAAGTCTGGAGTTCATCTGTCTAAAGCAGTGGTATGTTAGCATTCATCACCATAGGCTGTGGAGAAATTTGGAACTGTTAAGTGCTAAAATAGAATATTTTCTCCATCTCTTCCACATAGATGTGGTTAAATTCAGAAGCTGATTATATACAATACAGGGCAAAACTAATCTACAGCTTAGTATTGAGTTACAAACAAATCAGCTTAGCTTAAACAGAAGAACATGAGTTTTGGGCCTCTGTTATGTCTAACAAGAAATTATTGCCTTTTAACTTTTTCTGATGTATATTAATACCTCTGCATCTTCTTCCTTTTTTTTTCTTTTTATTCTCACTGATGCACCTTTTGCAAAATAAGGCATTCTGTTACAACTGGGAACAAACATAATATTCATAATCTGATTTTTTTTTACCCTAATATTATCTTTGAACATGTTAAGGAAAAAATGTATTACATTC